>NC_138296.1:30985000-31280000 GCF_965601325.2 Salmo salar | reverse complement strand
TACTGTTTACAGTAGCTCTAACCATGAATTATCCAGACCATTACATAACAATATCACAACACAGTATGCAGTATCTTTTCACACAACATTCTAGACATGTGATTTTGAATATACTGCTTGTTGTGGTAAATAGTTTATGTTTAGTGTATGAAATGGATTTGGGCCTTCACAGGTCTACAGGTAGCTAGTGTTGACTGTTCTCTCCATTGTTTTCCTCCTCAGGAGTTGAGCTCTTCAGACAGAGCTGTAAGCTGATCCTTCCTGGCCGATATTGACCCAGAGCCTCAGATATCCCTCTTTCCCTCTCTCTTCCTCTCTGTTCTCTCACTCCCTCCTTTTCTTCATCTCCCTCTCTCTCTCTCTCTCTCTCCATCTCTCTTCCTTCCTTCCTTCCTTCCTTCCTTCCTTCCTTCCTTCCTTCCTTCCTTCCTTCCTTCCTTCCTTCCTTCCTTCCTTCCTTCCTTCCTTTCTTTCTTTCTTTCTTTCTTTCTTTCTTTCTTCCTTGCTCTCTCTTTCCCTCTCTTTCGCTCTCTCTCGCTTCGCTCTTCCTTCCTTCCTTCCTTCCTTCCTTCCTTCCTTCCTTCCTTCCTTCCTTCCTTCCTTCCTTCCTTCCTTCCTTCCTTCCTTCCTTCCTTCCTTCCTTCCTTCCTTCCTTCATTCCTTCCTTCCTTCGCTCTCTCTCTCTCTCGCTCTCTTTCTTCTTCCCTCTCTCTTCCGCTGCTCTAGAAGCATAGCCCCTATTGATCCCATTCTCTAAGTGTTACCATAAATTCCCTCTTCATTAGCTTAAACAGCACGGCGCTACATCCATCCCATGATTCATCTGGACAGTTCTCCTAAGAGCCACGCAGTGTGTACCGTATCTCTTCCTCTCCTCCAGACGCTCCCCTCTACTCCCTTCGTCCCTCCACCCCATGTCCCCCCTCCATTATTACCTCTCCATCTGCTCAACTCTTTTTCCACTCTTTCAATCACTCTCTCACTTGATGATAATTCCAGGATTCCAGTGCTGTGGTACAAAGTGCTTCTGATAGAGAGATTGAATCTAACCCTTACTTGGTTATGTGCATTTTTGTCAGTGTTATTTGTTTGTTTTAAGTGGAGACACTTTTTACCCACTTTCTGTCCTTGAGAATGGAGATTAGCTTAATGTTCTGTAACAGTGAAATATGGAGAGTTTTCTGGTGGTGCTATTAAGTATTACTCTCCTTTCGGTCATATGTTCAACATACTTTGAACCAAAATCAACACACAAGACCTGTCTGTACTATCTGTGGAGGACATTTGACAGCACAGCATACTAAGGAGAGGTAAGGAGAGGTAAAGATTGACACCAGTCCAGAGTCATCAGCAGCCCATTACCACAGTAGTGGCAGCTTAGAGAGATATGCTTTCATGCTCATATCACATATCACATGATTGCTCTCTCCTGCGCAGTCTTTTAGCCTCCACGGTCTCATCTGACCAGGGTTCTCGGCTCAACTCCCAGGTGAGAGCATGGAAATCCACTTGAATCACTTTGCTAAAGCATCCAACACTCTGAAGTGTGAAATGGAAGACACACAAATCATCCTGGATGGATGAACGAGCCACATGCAAGGCATAAAGGTAATGATAGCAATACTAATCTTGGTTAGGAGCCAGATGGTAGAATTATGACTTTGTCAATGCAGAGAAATATATGCCTTTATTCTAAACTTGATGGAGAATCTGAGTGTGAATGACAGATGGAGCTGTTGTTTCCACAGGGATGGCAGACAGCTATAGTGATTATGTGGAATAGTGCCTGGGTGGCCCATTGGTGAGATCCAATCAGGCTTTAAAACTTCAGTTATACTCCTACACTCTTAGGAAAAAAGGTTCTATCTATAACCTAAAAGGGTTCTTCGGCTGTCCCCATAGGATAACCCTTTGAAGAACCTTTCTGGTTCCATGTAGAACCATTTTGGTTCCAAGTAGAACCATTTGGGCTCTATGTAGAACCCATTCCACAGAGGAACCCAAAAGGGTTTGCCTGGAACCAAAAAGGGGTTTCCTATGGGGACAGTCAAAGAACCCTTTAGGAACCCTTTTTTGCTTAGAGTCTAGTCCACTAAAACCTGTATATGTTTTATGCACCAGAGTCTGTGTGTCCTGCCCATCTGTGTCAGTCTGTGTGTGCATGGATATGAGTGTGTGTATATGGAGTGTGTGTGATCTGGAAGGAAGGAGCAGATTGGCTTTGGGAGATCAAAGCTGTAATTTAATCAGACGTTCAAAAATAGCCTGAGCTGGAAGTTTGATTAAAAAACGTGTGCATCTGTATAAGGAGGCTGGTTCAGCCTTCTCCATGCCTGGCCCTGTGGATGGACCAGCATCCAGTCAGCTGATTAAACCCCCACAGGACCCCTTCACTGGATAACGCTCTCTGAGTGAATAGACTGTGAGTGGTCGACAGGGGAGGGGGTGTGTGCGTGTGAATAGAGTCCCAGTCAGTGCACTAAATCACCATAGGTTCTCCTTTACTACCAGACACCGTGTCTCCCCTCCTCTCCTCTAGCCCCCCTCGATGAGTACCAACATCATTAAAGACAACAGTCCAATCCAGGGACCCTGTGCTCCTCATGACGATGAGGATGTATTTCATTATGGCTCTGATTTACAAGTGGAGATCATTGGGCTGGTATACCTCTTGTGTTTCCTCAGAGGTCATGGAAGAAGCTGCCCTCTAAACAACAGAGTTGTGTTAGGCTTCCACATCGTCTAATCAGATTGTGATAGGACACATGCTTTGTTAATGGCCAATCATCAGAGGTTCATTAACCACCTGCTGTGCTGCTCCATTATATATGTATTATCACTGAGCAGCCATGTGTTACAATCCACGTGCGTGACCGTGCACAGTACAGTGACGTCCTATGGTATGAATCACGATGCATGATGACGCACCTGTATATTGTGATGTCGTTACAAACGGTCAAAGGATAACCTGTAATTGAACCTGCCAGATTTAGATCAGCTGTGTGCAAGGCTGTTACAGTAAATAAGCACGATCAAGGTCAATTCATTCTTGGAAAAGACCAAACACTTCCTCTAGCCACATGCTCTCTCCCTCTCTACAATGTGTTGTCTCTGATTGATACAGCCAGTGCCATTAGTTGAAGCGCTTGTTAAGTATTAAAAGCCAGGAGGCTCTATTAACCACTGTTATCCTCACGGCCTGTAAACTAAACACTCCTGTAGTTCCACTGTTATCCTCACGGCCTGTAGACTAAACACTCCTGTAGTTCCACTGTTATCCTCACGGCCTGTAAACTAAACACTCCTGTAGTTCCACTGTTATCCTCACGGCCTGTAGACTAAACACTCCTGTAGTTCCACTGTTATCCTCGTGGCCTGTAGACTAAACACTCCTGTAGTTCCACTGTTATCCTCACGGCCTGTAGACTAAACACTCCTGTAGTTCCACTGTTATCCTCACGGCCTGTAGACTAAACACTCCTGTAGTTCCACTGTTATCCTCACGGCCTGTAAACTAAACACTCCTGTAGTTCCACTGTTATCCTCACGGCCTGTAGACTAAACACTCCTGTAGTTCCACTGTTATCCTCGTGGCCTGTAGACTAAACACTCCTGTAGTTCCACTGTTATCCTCACGGCCTGTAGACTAAACACTCCTGTAGTTCCACTGTTATCCTCACGGCCTGTAGACTAAACACTCCTGTAGTTCCACTGTTATCCTCACGGCCTGTAGACTAAACACTCCTGTAGTTCCACTGTTATCCTCACGGCCTGTAGACTAAACACTCCTGTAGTTACACTGTTATCCTCACGGCCTGTAGACTAAACACTCCTGTAGTTCCACTGTTATCCTCACGGCCTGTAGACTAAACACTCCTGTAGTTCCACTGTTATCCTCACGGCCTGTAGACTAAACACTCCTGTAGTTCCACTGTTATCCTCACGGCCTGTAGACTAAACACTCCTGTAGTTCCACTGTTATCCTCACGGCCTGTAGACTAAACACTCCTGTAGTTACACTGTTATCCTCACGGCCTGTAGACTAAACACTCCTGTAGTTCCACTGTTATCCTCACGGCCTGTAGACTAAACACTCCTGTAGTTCCACTGTTATCCTCACGGCCTGTAGACTAAACACTCCTGTAGTTCCACTGTTATCCTCACGGCCTGTAGACTAAACACTCCTGTAGTTCCACTGTTATCCTCACGGCCTGTAGACTAAACACTCCTGTAGTTACACTGTTATCCTCACGGCCTGTAGACTAAACACTCCTGTAGTTCCACTGTTATCCTCACGGCCTGTAGACTAAACACTCCTGTAGTTACACTGTTATCCTCACGGCCTGTAGACTAAACACTCCTGTAGTTCCACTGTTATCCTCACGGCCTGTAGACTAAACACTCCTGTAGTTCCACTGTTATCCTCACGGCCTGTAGACTAAACACTCCTGTAGTTCCACTGTTATCCTCACGGCCTGTAGACTAAACACTCCTGTAGTTCCACTGTTATCCTCACGGTCTGTAGACTAAACACTCCTGTAGTTCCACTGTTATCCTCACGGTCTGTAGACTAAACACTCCTGTAGTTCCACTGTTATCCTCACGGCCTGTAGACTAAACACTCCTGTAGTTCCACTGTTATCCTCACGGCCTGTAGACTAAACACTCCTGTAGTTCCACTGTTATCCTCACGGCCTGTAGACTAAACACTCCTGTAGTTCCACTGTTATCCTCACGGCCTGTAGACTAAACACTCCTGTAGTTCCACTGTTATCCTCACGGCCTGTAGACTAAACACTCCTGTAGTTCCACTGTTATCCTCACGGCCTGTAGACTAAACACTCCTGTAGTTCCACTGTTATCCTCACGGCCTGTAGACTAAACACTCCTGTAGTTACACTGTTATCCTCACGGCCTGTAGACTAAACACTCCTGTAGTTCCACTGTTATCCTCACGGCCTGTAGACTAAACACTCCTGTAGTTCCACTGTTATCCTCACGGCCTGTAGACTAAACACTCCTGTAGTTACACTGTTATCCTCACGGCCTGTAGACTAAACACTCCTGTAGTTACACTGTTAATAACACAACCCCATTTATGGGGCACTCCAATCCCACATAATGTTTCAGTTGAAAACACATATTTAAAGATCTATAAACAACGAGACTATCTATTAGATGAGTTTATCATCTTCATTAGAGCTCGTGTTTTTAGTGGAGAGTTTAATCTTCATATCACCTCCAGTCCTGTGTTGATGCACCTTCCTTCACTTCCATTTGGAATGTTCATTTACAATGAGATCACTCATGGTGTCTGAGTGTACCAGGGAATTACAACATTTTAGTGGTGTAAGCCTGGAATTCAATCCAAGGTGCGATGTAAATAAGCATGCTACACTGACTAATAATGTGCCTTTTATATGCAATATTCCCAACGTCGGCGGAGATTCACGGTAAAATCTACAGATGTTGGCTCAACCATAAATGACCTTTAAAAGTTCAATGTGTGTCTTTACAATGATCCTTGGATTGAGTCCTGGTCTATGTATTTGATGTTCTATGTACGTCTGCTTATAGGACATACAGCATGCAGAGAGAATTTCACTAGAGCCTCTGAAGGAATGAACTACCCCCCTCCTCCTCCTCTTCCTCCCCTCCGTCCCTCCATCTCCCCCGCGCCCACTCCATCCCTGACCCTTTCCACTCAGTTCCATTTACCAGTGCACAGAGTATGATTTCATTACACCATCCTTAATTGTGTCTGCAGCATCCTAATATGCTCTGGCAAAACAATAGGGAGGGGGAGGAGGGATGTAGACGGGGACGGCGGGCCGAGGGGATGTCAAAGCTTTTATTCACTGGCTTTTAAGAAGCTCTCTATTCCACGCTGCTGCACTTCCTCTCCGCAGGCCTGGGCTGAGTGTGCCTGTACACTGAGAGAATAGGCCTTCAGTAAGTCGCCTAACTGCCTGCCTGCCTCAATGAGTTATATCCCCCAGTTTATGGTGCAGAGGGAGGAGAGGGATGGAGGGAGAGAAAGGAGGCGAGAGTGAGATGTTGTAGCTTCAACATCTTAACTGGCTGCATCACCGCCTGGTATGGCAACTGCACCGCCCTCGACCGCTAGGCTCCACAGAGGGTGGGGCGGACGGTCCAGTACATCACTGGGGCCAAGCTCCCTGCCATCCAGGAACTTTATACCAGGCCCAGGAAGGCCCAGAAAATTGCCAAAGACTACAGTTACCCAAGCCATGGACTGTTCTGTGTTCCTGTCAGACAATCGGTACCGAAGCATCAGGTCTCGGACCAACAGGTTCCGATATATACGCTGCTGCTACTTTTGACTTTACCCTGATTATCTCTCCTGATGCCTAGTCACTTTACCCTGCCTACATGTACATACCCAGCAAGCACATATGTTTCTATGTTTCTTAGAGCTTGGTGAGAGCATGGTTGTTCTATGCTTACAACCTTCCCACAACTTCCTGGGAATGGTGCAGGAAAGTCGCGGAAAGTTGGATTTGAAACATTCTCTTGACAAAATAACGTTATTTTCTTGGAATTTCATTACTTTAACAGGGTGTTTACTAAAAGTTCTAACATGGTTACATTTTTGTATATATTTTTTTTAATGTAATATTAAAACATACAATCTACCTGTAGTGAAGCCGGTCAACATTTACATTACATTCAGTCATCTAGTAGACACTTCCATACAGAGTGACCCACAGGAGCAACCAGGGTCAAGCTCCCCGCCCAAGGGCAGGTCGACAGATCTTCCACCAAGTGACGTGTCGACCACCAAACCAGCGACCTATCGGCCGCCGGCCCAAGCTCCCAACTGCCAGGCAACCAACCATCCAAGATCCCCCCTCCCCCCCACAGTTCCCCGAGAGCTGCCCCTCAACCAACCGAGACCCCCTCGAACCTCCCCACTCCTCACCTCCAAATCTCCCCCACAGCGAATGTATGCATTTGAGTGCATATGTGGCACTATTTACATGGGTGTCCCCGTGTGTCCGTGTGTGTGCACTCTGACCGTCGTCCTATCCCCCGCCCAGCAACTCCACTCCCACATGTCTCCAGTTCCACATCCCAACCCTCAGATTCCCTCAGTCCATCCCACCTATCTCTGCTGGCCACTCTCTACGGATTTCTACGCATCATATATCTTTCAACTATGCTGTGATGTTTAACATACCATTTGAATCTTTCTAATTGAATCCACAGATTGCGAGTTAAAGATAAATACTTTTACTAAGAGTATTAGTATATTAGTAATTGACTGACCAGGTCTCTCCAGATCTCCCAACAGTACTATTTCTAGGGTCAGTTTTTTATGAATGTTATGCTTTTTCAGCCATTCCTGAACCTGAGACCAGAAACAGGCTACCTGAGGGCAATACCAGAACACATTTCAGCATTATGTCAAGAAGCAGTGTGGCTTGGCGGGGTTTTGTTTTGGCGGACACATGGCTCACATGGCCTCTCCCGAGTCAAGACTGTAACTACCAATTGGATACCACGAAAAAGGGGGTAAAAAAAATTGTCTTCTTGAAACATTCAGTGAAATAACCTATAATTTCTGTTCTGAGCGTTAATAAAACCTCCCAGGAAAACTTTAAAGGAAACAGTCCCAGAACAGGTGAAATTTTCACTTCTGTTCTCAGAACAAAACAATCCCTCAATTTTACCAATCAGGAAACGTATGATTTCGTTCCCAGAATCAATGGGAAACCAAAAACGTACGTTCCAAGAAGACTTCCAAGACTTCAAAGAAACCAAGTGTGTTAGCTGGGTATCTACCTCAAATACCACTTATCCCTGCATTTTTCTTATCTGACTTTGCATCATTGCAGAAGAGCTTGTAAGTAAGCATTTTCCTGTTGTATTCGGGCCAATTGATAAATACAATTTGATTTGATTTTGATACAGACAGGGGCAAGACACAGAAAGGGAAAAAGGAAGATTGTATAGGTTATTAGAGAAAATGTAATGAAGAAGGGGAAACGGAGAGAGAGACAGAGAAAATAAAAGGACCTTTATGGCTATGCCTTAGCCTCTATAAATCTGACAGAAGTATATCATTTCTTGATAGAGTTAGACTTAAATAGACTGATTATGTTCTCACTTTTCTTGGCAGCCGCTGCCTATTTACAGCTATTACAAGAGCTTACATTTCATGTCTAATCAGTCTGGACAGCTGGAAATATACCACAGAGAGATGCCTGGCAGACCTCACATGAGGTCGGAGTAGCAACGATCCCATCAGGGACTTGAACCTACACCCCTCTGCTGTTCCCCGGCCTGGCTGTTGGTGACACCTGACACGGCCTGGCTTACGGCCTGGGTTGTGGAGCTGAAACACCTGCTGGGTCTATTATTATATGTGGAGATCTGTTCACATGGGTTCAGAGGTCAGCCATCCACCCACAGCACACCACCCCACTGCTGGTTAAGCTGTCAGACTGCAGCTGAGAACGATGCCCTGTCAGCAAATTTGAGATGGAATAATTTGTGTGTGCGTGCATGTGTGTGCGTGCTTCCATGCGCGTATGTGTGTTTGTTGATGTTGGAGGTAAAAGAGTTAAAACACATTCCATGTCTGCAAAAAGTATCATGTTGATTTCTGTGAATGTTCTCAGATATTGACAACAACAACAGCAGCCACGGAAAGTATCATGTTGATTTCAGTGAATGTTCTCAGATATTGACAACAACAACAGCAGCCACGGAAAGTATCATGTTGATTTCAGTGAATGTTCTCAGATATTGACAACAACAACAACAGCCACGGAAAGTATCATGTTGATTTCAGTGAATGTTCTCAGATATTGACAACAACAACAACAGCCACGGAAAGTACCATGTTGATTTCAGTGAATGTTCTCAGATATTGACGACAACAACAACAGCCACGGAAAGTACCATGTTGATTTCAGTGAATGTTCTCAGATATTGACGACAACAACAACAACAGCCACGGAAAGTACCATGTTGATTTCAGTGAATGTTCTCAGATATTGACGACAACAACAACAGCCACGGAAAGTATCATGTTGATTTCAGTGAATGTTCTCAGATATTGACGACAACAACAACAACAGCCACGGAAAGTACCATGTTGATTTCAGTGAATGTTCTCAGATATTGACGACAACAACAACAACAGCCACGGAAAGTACCATGTTGATTTCAGTGAATGTTCTCAGATATTGACGACAACAACAACAGCCACGGAATTCTGTTCTCATTAAATGAAGCACTTCCATCCTGGTCTCTTTGAGGTGGCTGGTGGATTCCGTCATGTGGCGGGGGATACACTGTTCTGTATGCTTCAGTGAGAGACACTGCCATTACAGACCAGTTAAACGGTTTGTGGTTAGCCAGCCAAGGTGCCTGGCAGTCAGATGGAAATGAATGTTTCTCCCCCAGACTAAATCCAGAGACGTCTGATGATGGTGGGTTCAATAGAATCCCTCTACACAGAACAGAGCCCTCCAGGTGGAGCCTAAGGGACCAATTCCTGGGCAGTTTGTGTGTGATTGTGTTTAAAGTTAGAATTGACCATTGATTTAAGGTGCTATGGATTGAGAACTGAACAGGGGTGGCTGTATAACAGGGGTGGCTGTATACCAGAGGAGGCTGGTGGGAGGAGCTATAGGAGGACGGGGTCATTGAAATGGCTGGAATGTAATATATGGAACAGTATCAAAGAGTGTCTATGGGCCAGGAGGAGACTGAGTACAGGGACAGACGGGTTGTAACAGAGGGTTCAGAGATTTGACAGTGCACTGATGCTGCTCAGCTGGCCGTTCTGTCTTAAATCCCTCATCAGTTGACTGTCTTCCTGGATGAAGATAAAGGGGGTGGGGTGGGGGGTCGGGAGGCAGCAGAGGCCCTCTGAACCCCAAAATATGGCACACACCTGTAATCCTCCAAGCCTCTGGAAGTATTCTGGGGCTGGACAACATAACGAAAGTACATCTCTGTAGATACTCAATGGAGAAACAAGGTCTTTAAGGCTATAGATCAGGTCTTTAAGGCTATAGATCAGGTCTTTAAGGCTATAGATCAGGTCTTTAAGGCTATAGATCAGGTCTTTAAGGCTATAGATCAGGTCTTTAAGGCTATAGATCAGGTCTTTAAGGCTATAGATCAGGTCTTGTATAGTAACTTTGAAAAGTGGACTTTGTAGTTTTATTTTCTCGGGCACTGGAGCACTGGTCAGTCCTGCCATTGGCTTGATTGCATTCACTTAGAGCCATTTGGGTCTTCATTAGAGGTAGCTTACATTTATTATCCCACATATCACATTACAGATGTAGGATCCTAATTTGAGCACTGTTTTGTTGTTGAGAATGCAAACTTGTAGTGTATTCAAGGTTTAAAAGGCTTCTAAAGTTTGTAATTTCCACTTTAAAATGTCAGACTTGATTTGCCCTAACGAAAAATGTACATTAATTATGATCCACATAATATTTCACATTTCCTGTTGCTGCAGGATTATTTTCCTGCTGTAGCAAACTGGCTCAAATGAAGATCCTCCATCTGTATGTACGGTAATACAACTGAGTAGTCTTCTGACCTCACAAATGGACATGGAGTGCATACAGTAGGTTTTATGCAGAGAGAAGCATATTGAACACTATACCCTCTATTACCTAGCTATTTCAGTGCCATAGAAAGCTCTACACAACTCAACTTTGCTTTTATCTGCACCCATCTATGCTAGCTTTACCGCTAATGTACATGCATGCATTTGAATAATTGAGGTGAATTTAAAGACTCGCATCTAGGCTTTTAACCGTTATGATATGTGGAGCACGTCACTGAGAAGCAGGGGCAGAAAGGGTCTTTGTGATTTATAATTGGGTCGGGCACTTTCCTAGACAAGCCTGCAACGCCAGCAAAGGACCCATGTATGGTCTTTTGTTTTGATCCTCCTCAGCTTGTCTGATGCTTTGAACCACCTCTCTTAGCAGACACACTCACCAATGAGTCACGGTAAAGAGAACCGCAATGAGATGCATTGTAAAACCTGACCCCTTATTCCTTACTGCACAATGTGATGCTCTCTACTGCATTATAGCATAGGTCACTCCCCACACATAAACTATCCGCAGTGGACATTATACTGGAGTGTTATGGTACTATAAAGCCCACACAGCACAGCATACTAAGAAAGATGTAATGATTCATGATTTGTAAACTGAGGCTTGATTGTCCTCACAGAAGTCTGGAGATTAACTAATAAAACCAATGGAAAATGCATTGGACTTGTTAATTGAATCAACTTAAAACAATAGAACAACAGGGTGTGTCATTGTTAACAGTTTGGCAGCTTCTTACGTTATGAAGTCAACAAGCGTTTGACAATGGATGCTGTCTGTGCTCAAGGCTTCCAGTTTGACAGAGAGAGCATCTTTTCTCCTCTCGATAGAATATTATTCCTCTGCTCGCCTTGTAATGTTGATGTCAAGTTTTTCCGAGTAGACTAACTTGATTGGCACCGCAAAAACGCATAAAGTTGAAGAATGAAATTATGCAGTTACTCAATGAGAATGTGGTGAATTCCAACATTTCTGAGGGTTCTAACCTACCCACGTCCATCCTGTGTTAAAACTCCATGACCTGAACCTGCACCACATGCCTGTACTACACTGTAAGAACAGCCTTGCAGGATTCAGACTGTATACCCATACCAATTACAATAAACAACGCAATAAAGCTAACGAATGCTCATTTAGTTTATCTACACAGCAATCTCATTGCCATAATGCTATTTTAATGGTTCTTATTGCAGTAACAACCTAAACCATAACTTCATTCACTGTCTGCAGTGCTGTATACAGGCTGGCTGGCTCTAGTGTGTGTGTGTGTGTGTGTGTGTGTGTGTGTGTGTGTGTGTGTGTGTGTGTGTGTGTGTGTGTGTGTGTGTGTGTGTGTGTGTGTGTGTGTGTGTGTGTGTGGAGTGACAGTCAGGGAGCAGCAGTCAGTAGAGCTCTGGCCCTCAGCCTCCAGGACCTGCTAATGAGATAGCTACAGACCCTGCTCCGTACAACAACACCTCCTCCATTCCTCTATGTTACAGACCCTGGTCCCTGGGTCTCTGCTCCCTGGTACAACAACACCTCCTCCATTCCTCTATGTTACAGACCCTGGTCCCTGGGTCTCTCTGCTCCCTGGTACAACAACACCTCCTCCATTCCTCTATGTTACAGACCCTGGTCCCTGGGTCTCTGCTCCCTGGTACAACAACACCTCCTCCATTCCTCTATGTTACAGACCCTGGTCCCTGGGTCTCTCTGCTCCCTGGTACAACAACACCTCCTCCATTCCTCTATGTTACAGACCCTGGTCCCTGGGTCTCTCTGCTCCCTGGTACAACAACACCTCCTCCATTCCTCTATGCTACAGACCCTGGTCCCTGGGTCTCTCTGCTCCCTGGTACAACAACACCTCCTCCATTCCTCTATGTTACAGACCCTGGTCCCTGGGTCTCTCTGCTCCCTGGTACAACAACACCTCCTCCATTCCTCTATGCTACAGACCCTGGTCCCTGGGTCTCTCTGCTCCCTGGTACAACAACACCTCCTCCATTCCTCTATGCTACAGACCCTGGTCCCTGGGTCTCTGCTCCCTGGTACAACAACACCTCCTCCATTCCTCTATGCTACAGACCCTGGTCCCTGGGTCTCTCTGCTCCCTGGTACAACAACACCTCCTCCATTCCTCTATGCTACAGACCCTGGGTCTCTCTGCTCCCTGGTACAACAACACCTCCTCCATTCCTCTATGCTACAGACCCTGGGTCTCTCTGCTCCCTGGTACAACAACACCTCCTCCATTCCTCTATGTTACAGACCCTGGTCCCTGGGTCTCTGCTCCCTGGTACAACAACACCTCCTCCATTCCTCTATGTTACAGACCCTGGTCCCTGGGTCTCTGCTCCCTGGTACAACAACACCTCCTCCATTCCTCTATGCTACAGACCCTGGTCCCTGGGTCTCTGCTCCCTGGTACAACAACACCTCCTCCATTCCTCTATGCTACAGACCCTGGTCCCTGGGTCTCTCTGCTCCCTGGTACAACAACACCTCCTCCATTCCTCTATGCTACAGACCCTGGGTCTCTCTGCTCCCTGGTACAACAACACCTCCTCCATTCCTCTATGTTACAGACCCTGGTCCCTGGGTCTCTCTGCTCCCTGGTACAACAACACCTCCTCCATTCCTCTATGTTACAGACCCTGGTCCCTGGGTCTCTCTGCTCCCTGGTACAACAACACCTCCTCCATTCCTCTATGCTACAGACCCTGGGTCTCTCTGCTCCCTGGTACAACAACACCTCCTCCATTCCTCTATGCTACAGACCCTGGTCCCTGGGTCTCTGCTCCCTGGTACAACAACACCTCCTCCATTCCTCTATGTTACAGACCCTGGGTCTCTGCTCCCTGGTACAACAACACCTCCTCCATTCCTCTATGCTACAGACCCTGGTCCCTGGGTCTCTCTGCTCCCTGGTACAACAACACCTCCTCCATTCCTCTATGCTACAGACACACTGCACCTAATCAGACACACACCAGACAGTCCTTCCCTGCTCATATGGATGCATTGATAAAACAGGGCCTTGAGTAGCTAAACAAGTCCTCTGCAAAGCAATGCTCGTCGTCAAGCTAATGAACCACAGACTGCTGCCTCTGAAAGAGAGAGAGAAAGAGAGGGAGAGAGAGAGAGAGAGAGAGAGAGAGAGAGAGAGAGAGAGAGAGAGGGAGAGAGAGAGAAAGACACAGATATATGATAAAAATGGGAAAGGAGGGGGAAGAGTAGGGATGTAATCTAATACTGTTTTGTAAAAGCATTTCCATCAGGACGGGGCGAGGGTCCACGTGGGCTGACTAACGACAAGCACAGCTGCATCTGTACAGTTACACAATCCTGTCCTACACAGAGGAATTTGGCTAAAGGAACCAACACTAGAAGGGGTTGTTTCAGGGTTTGTTGGAAGCTCGTTCTTAGCTTGCACTTTATACTGCTGTTTTCATTTAGGAAAAGCCATTCTATTCAGAGATCTTTTCCACTGCTCAGACGACATTAGGCATCTAAAATAACAATGGAGAAAACATGGAGTCATCAGTGTGAACTCAGAAGTGAAACAAGTGCTTCAAGTGAAATGAAAGAGCCAAAATGAAGTTAAACATTTTTTTAAGGGAAAGGCTTTCGGGTGTAGGTCCAATGTTGGCCTTCATCCTCCTGTTCTCTCATATCACATTATTAATCACAGGGTTCTTAATGTGACCAGACCAGTGTACAACACTTATACAGTGGTCCTGTATGGCTCAGTTGGTTGTGGGTTCAGTTCCCAGGACCACCCATACGTAAAATGTATGCACGGATGACTGTAGGTCACCTTGGATAAAAGCGTCTAACAACGTTGTGTGGTCATACCATTTGGAAGCCATTAAGCATTATACTGTACATGAGCAACCCTATATCACACTATATAGCAGTCCGTCCATGATCACTGGCACAGTTTACCAGTCCATGTGGTCATTTAACAGAACACGTGTTCATTTACAGTACAGTGTGTAACAGTATACATGGTAATACAGACCCAATGGAACTCTCCCGGCCTGTGCCATCAGGCCATGTCTTTATTAGTTCCCATGCTGTAATGAGATGGAGGGAGGGAGGAGAAGAGGGGGGGGATCTGTTATCTTAGTCTGTCCAGGCTAGGTTTAGGTTATATCTCTGAATAGAATGGCTTTTCCCCTCCGCCGGTTTACCCCTGCGGAGGGGAAAAGTCATTCGATTCAGAGATATTTTCATTGCTCAGATGACATTACAATGGAGAAAACACGGCCTAGGCTCTGGTCTTAGTAGTGCACTATTTGGGAAAAAGGGGGCCATTTGGGACATACAGATGTTGTAGACTGGGAAGGCTGGTGGAGAACAGGGAGCTATCGCAGGACTGTTGAGATCTGGTGACACATTGAGAAAACAGGGTGTGAAAATGGATGAGAACAGTAAGCTCTCCTGACAGATGTGTTGACAAGGCTGTAACAGGAAGGGCTCATGGTGAGGGTGTCAGAAGGTGGGTGTAGCTGGTGCATGAAGTCAGGCGCAGGAGAGCAGAATGAGTGAGCAACATACTTTACTCAAAATAAAGGCACAAGGTAACAATACACTTGACCAACAGTAAACGGTAATCAATTACGCACGGGTGAAAACAGCACCCGTCGAAATACCAGCCATAACGTACCGAATGAACATAGAAACAATCACGCACAAAACATGGGGGAAACAGAGGGTTAAATACATGAACATGTAATTGGGGAATGAAACCAGGTGTGTAGAAAACAAAGACAAAACAAATGGAAAATGAAAGGTGGATCGGCGATGGCTAGAAGACCGGTGACGTCGACCGCCGAATGCCGCCCGAACAAGGAGAGGGACCGACTTCGGCGGAAGTCGTGACAGAGGGTTTAACTGTGAACCGGCCAGAAATGATGGAGGGGGAGAGGGGAGGAGGGAAAGAGAGAAGGGGAAGATTTGGGAAAGGAGGAAATTGGAGTGGACTTTCACTCTCATGTCGTCTTCTTTCTCAGCTGTGATTAGTCATCTTATTTTTCTGACCACTCTTCAGCCCTCCCTCCAAATTAGTAACTGTCAGACCCTGTCCCTCTGTGGCGCTGATTGATGACCTCATCGGGGAGTTAACATGACACTTTGTGTCAAGTTTGGAGACTACCACTCACCTACAAGTCTTTCCTCCTGCCTCTTCACCACAGACCAGTCATCCCTTTTCCCTTCTTTTCCCTATTCCCCTCTATATTTCTGTTTCTCTCTCTCACCACATGTGGTGAGCAGATTGCTGGCACAGCATTAAAGTGGAAGCAGGGTAGGTCGTTGTAGAGAATGCAGGGATCAGTGCTAAGATAGGTGAGGGTGTTTGACTAAGGCCCCTGTCCGAGTTCCAGCATGAAGGGCTAAGTTCACACTGTCCTGAGACTTCCTGCATTGGGACACTACCCACGTCCATAGGTTGTTGATGCATGGCTGGAACTCTGATGAATGACTCAGGGTGCTCTATGTGGTGGGGCTCAGAGGTTTATCTACTCTACAGTATGTTGGTGTGTCCTCAGAGCACTAACTGTAATTTACTGCAAGAGAGCAAAAGTGACCAGAGCTGGAGAGTTAAAGTTTACAGTCAGTCCTTTATTCTATCAGAGCTACCTTTTGATGTTTTCTTTCCATGTCTCATCGCATCCTTCCATTTGATCACAGACATAAACATGATCCTACAGATATAGGATCTTAATTTGAGTCAGTTTGCTACGGCAGGAAAATAATCCTGCAGCAACAGGAAATGTGAATTATTATGTGGATTATAATGAATGGGCATTTTTCTAGGCGTTCATACATTTTTCGTTAGGGCAAATCAAGTCAGAATTTACAAACCTTAGAAGCCTTTTAAAAACTTGAATACACAACAAGTTTGTATTTCCTGCTGTGCAGGAAAATTCTCAACAACAAAAGAGTGATCAAATTAAGATCCTACATCTGTACTTTTATTTTAGTTTGGGAGCTGTCTTCTTGATTACCATGCATTGGCAACCGTTTATAAATGTTTAACAGAGGGTCTCAGCTGGAAAATACAGCCATTTTTCAGGGCAACTTGTTACTGTGTCAACATGTTGCAAAATCAGTGTTGTTTGTATGTCATTTCCTGAACAATAAAATCCACTGTGGTTTCAGGATGGCTTTGGACTGGGAGAGTAATGATCTATAGGATGTGAGGGTTCTATTAGCTGTCCTATGATTAAATATATTTGTGCTGACTCTTCATATAAATAAAGTAACAATGGAGAACTTCAACTAACCCTTTAAATACTTTATGAATGCCAATGAATTCAAGCCCAGATAAACACATTTAGCATTTGCATCACTTCACTTCCTGGCAGACACATCACAATATTATTTAAAAAATGATATGCTTCTTTCATTTTCTTATCTATGTTTTGGACAGTTTTGGACTTCCCTGGTTGGTTGCTGGCACCACATTTTTAAGTGGGTAATGCTGCAGTTGGTTGTTTGTCTATTTCTGTTTTAAAAAGTAAAAATAAAAACATTTATCAGACAGCTTGACTGGTGAAATGAAGAAAATAAAGTGAGACTTATTCATTCTTCATAATGTCATCTAAGGATTGGCGGTGATGTAGATGGGGTGGGGGTGGGGTGGGGGGGGCACGTTAGCCCCTCTGGGCAGTCTCCCATTCACTACTGCTGAAAGTGATGATTTCCCCTTGATATGGTATATTCAGCGATGAGCGGAGAGAGAAATGGAGATGAACTACTGCTGGCGTGCTTTATTGTCTCAGTGTAATGGACTTGACACAAACACATGCAGGCGATTATCATTAAAGTGACTCCCTAGCTCATTACAGTACAGTACGGGCAGAGCAGCCTGCCTCCTCTTCCTCACTGTCACAGGGACAGTCATATAGGCAGCCTGAGTCAGAGTCAGGGAGACGTGGAGACGTGCCCTGTGTACCCAGCAGCCTCAGGCTTTCCCTGGGGGGACGTGTGTGGGATCCATAGCAACCCTGCTTTCTTCTGGCTCTCTGTCAGATATCACGTCTCACTGACTCAGTGACTCATTCATTCACAAACACAAGCGCACACGTATACATGGACACACACACCCTATTACTTACATATATAAATTGTATTCCAAACATGCAAACAACTTGTCCCTTGCATAAGCATCTGCATGCAGTCACATGCAATACACGCAGGGGGCCCACATACCCACCATATGCACGTAGGAGATGCTTGGTGTTCAGACGGCATAGAGCCAAATGCATCTGAGCCCTGCAGAGAAAAACAAACTCACGGTATATTGTTGGTGACAGCGATAGAGGGTTTGAATGATGGAGTACGGAGAAAAAGTCAACTGTTACACTCTTTGAAACCAGGCCCTTGTTGTATTAGGAGTTTGGAAGGATAGGTAGGCTGCTTCCTCAGTTTCTCAGGTTCATGTAACTGATACCAACAATGCTAAGCAGGATTTGGCTTGGTCTAATGGTGGAATATAATTTTACCCCGTTCCGTTCACCTTGGTATTATCAGGAATGTCTGAGTGTTTTTGATCTGTACCGGATCAGACTATGGTGTTGTATGCCTTCCTGTCTGGAAAATCAGTTTGTGTATGCCAGAGTCTGTTTAGTGTGTGTGTGTGCATGAGCGTGTGCGTGCGTTTGTTTAATAGACGCTTAAATCCACTGGGACAACAGGAAGAGACAATTACCAGGAAATAAATCACGTCTTGTCTTATCAACAAAGTAGCGATTGAAAAGAACTCCCAGAGACTCAGGTGTGTCAGAGCAGAGATGAATGCAGACAATGTGTTCTGTCTGATCCTTTCTGCTTGTATCCCATTACTGTAAAAGCTCTGCTGACTCTCTGTGGTTAGCAGCCAACCACAATGGTTTGTTAACCTCTTACATCTAGACGTTCCGCTAGCGGAACACCTGCTCCAATATCCAATGATAGGCGTGGCGCGAATGACAAATTCCTCAAAAATACAAAAACTTAAATTTTTCAAACATATGACTATTTCACAGCATTTTAAAGACACGACTCTCCTTTATCTAACCACACTGTCCGATTTCAAAAAGGCTTTACAGCGAAAGCAAAACATTAGATTATGTCAGCAGAGTACCCAGCCAGAAATAATCAGACACCCATTTTTCAAGCTAGCATATAATGTCACAAAAACCCAGAAGACAGCTAAATGCAGCACTAACCTTTGATGATCTTCATCAGATGACACACCTAGGACATTATGTTATACAATACATGCATGTTTTGTTCAATCAAGTTCATATTTATATCAAAAAACAGCTTTTTACATTAGCATGTGACGTTCAGAACTAGCATACCCCCCGCAAACTTCCGGGGAATTTACTAACAATTTACTAAATTACTCACGATAAACGTTCACAAAAAGCATAACAATTATTTTAAGAATTATAGATACAGAACTCCTCTATGCACTCGATATAGCTTTTTGGTGAAAGCACATTTTGCAATATTCTAAGTACATAGCCCAGCCATCACGGGCTAGCTATTTAGACACCCGGCAAGTTTAGCCTTCACCAAAATCAGATTTACTATTATAAAAGTTTGATTACCTTTTGTTGTCTTCGTCAGAATGCACTCCCAGGACTGCTACTTCAATAACAAATGTTGGTTTGGTCCCAAATAATATCCGAATAGCGGCGTTTTGTTCGTGCGTTCCAGAAACTATCCGAAATGGTATATCAGGGTCACGCGCATGGCGCAATTCGTGACAAAAAAATTCTAAATATTCCATTACCGTACTTCGAAGCATGTCAACCGCTGTTTAAAATCAATTTTTATGCAATTTATCTCGTAAAAAAGCGATAATATTCCGACCGGGAATCTCCTTTTCGGCAAACAGAGGAAAAATCACAAAGACGGGGGCGGCCAGGGCACGCGCCTAAGCCCACAGTCCCTTGATCGGCCACTTGAGAAAGGCGATAATGTGTTTCAGCCTGGGGCTGGGATGACGACATTCTGTTTTTTCCCGGGCTCTGAGAGCCTATGGAAGACGTAGGAAGTGTCACGTTAGAGCAGAGATCCTTTGTAATTGAATGAGATGGCAAAGAAGTTCAAGAAATGGTCAGACAGGCCACTTCCTGTAAAGGAATCTCTCAGGTTTTGACCTGCCATTTGAGTTCTGTTATACTCACAGACACCATTCAAACAGTTTTAGAAACTTTGGAGTGTTTTCTATCCAAAGCCAATAATTGTATGCATATTCTAGTTACTGGGCAGGAGTAGTAACCAGATTAAATCGGGTACGTTTTTTATCCAGCCGTGAAAATACTGCCCCCTAGCCATAACAGGTTAAGGCATGAGACATCAGTCCCATACTGGGATGTAAATTACACACAAATGATCGTATTGGAGTTAAATCATCCCAACGTCTGCAGACCATGTGAAATTAGCCAGACCTAAACTCAGCCGTTGGAAAATGGATTAGTTGCTTTTCAAGGCGACGGTCACAAATAGACAGTCGGGTGGTGCTGTCATTGTGGTCAATGGTTAACACAATGGGAACGGAATCACATAATGAAGAAACAGTGACAGGGTAATTGCCTCTGTGTGTGTGTGTCTGTTCGTGTGTGCATGCATGGCTGCATGTATGAGTGTGTGTGGCCTCATTTCCAGACTTTTGTAAGAGTGAAAGTGTTGTGGGGTGTGGTAGGGTCGGGGAGGGAGTACAATTTGTGTTGCAACGCTGTAGGTTGTGAATGACTTTTAAGTGCTCAACAGTATCACTAGTACTGCGGCATTGGAAACAGATAATTGGATATAGATGAGTAAGGGTGTGAGTGGGTGGGTTGAGAGGGTTCGGAGGCTCACAGCTGGTCTCCATCCCAGAGAGGGGTATGTCTCTCTTTCCCTATTCTCCCTCTCCCTCTCTCATAATGCAGGGTGACAGACAGGGTGGTCCCTCTCCACCTGTGTGGGAGGATGGAGGAATGGAGGATGGGTGGGGCTCTTTGATTTACTCATGTGTTAATTGCTGTGGTGCGCCGGATGGTGTCCTCATGGGCATTCTAACACCAAGTTCTAACACCAGTTTCTACTAGCTCAGAGAGTAGAGGAGAGGAAACCGACATGTTGGATGATGCCCTGTGGCTTGTTCCAGCCAGCTCCCCACACAGATCACTACAGAGACTTGTAAACAAACACCTGAAAACCCCCAGTAAAACCCAGCAGCAGGAACAGAAACAGAGCGACTTGATAATGATCTCAGTACAGCAGTAGTCCTACCTACCAATCTGTGGTCTATGTTCAGAAAGGGATGAAAGACTATAGGGTGGCTCTGCAGCTGTCTTTGGGGTTGACTGTGTGTCAACGCATTCTGGGAGTGTTTTTCTGTGTATGTGAATCACTTTCTCTCATGCCTGCCTTGTTCTATGCCTACGCCTGTCGTCTTCGATCAGGCAATACGATGCCTTCATCAATCACCTTGACCTTATTCTGAACTGCTTCCAACAGGCAACGTCTCTGCTTACCAGAGTCTATAGAGACAACAATGAGTGGTAAGAGTTCTGATGTCTCACAGGCTATTCAACATGGTCAGTGGATGAGATAAAGGAGGAAGTACACCAAGTCAGAGTTTCTGTAACATTCAGGTTAGCAGGGGTGTATTTTCTATGGGCCTAATCATAGAATTCCATACAGAACTGCTATTAATTCAATAGGATCTCTGTAGACCTAGTCGTAAAGATTTGTCATTTAACTTTTAAAATGTATTACCTTTCATTGTGGCATACAAACAACCAATCACGATGCCTTCATCTGATTGTCAAGCAATTACGTCAAAGGAATCCTTTACTAGGCTACCCACTCACATTCATCCACTCGCAACATACAGTGCATTCGTAAATTATTCAGACCCCTTGACTTTTTCCACATTCTGTTATGTTGCAGCCTTATTCTGTAACATTAAATTGTTTTGTTTACCTCATCAATCCACATGCAATACCCCATAATAACAAAGCAAAAACAGGTTTTTGGAAATGTTTGTACATTTAGAAATAAATAAATAACGGAAATATCAAATTTACATAAGTATTCAGACCCTTTACTCAGTACTTTGTTGAAGCACCTTTGGCAGCAATTACAGCCTCAAGTCTTCTTGGGTATGACGCTACAAGCTTGGCACACCTGTATTTGGGAGTTTCTTCCATTCTTCTCTGCAGATCCTCTCAAGCTCTGTCAGGTTGGATGGGGAGCATCGCTGCACAGCTATTTTCAGGTCTCTCCAAAGATGTTCGATCGGGCTCTGGCTGGGCCACTCAAGGACATTAAGAGACTTGTCCGGAAGCCACTCCTGCGTTGCCTTGGCTGTGTGCTTAGAGTCGTTGTCCTGTTGGAAGGTGAAACCTTCGCCCCAGTCTGAGGTCCTAAGCGCTCTGGAGCATGTTTTCATCAAGGATCTTTCTGTACTTTGCTCCATTCATCTTTCCCTCGATCCTGACTAGTCTCCCAGTCCCTGCTGCTGAGAAATATTCCCACAGCATGATGCTGCCACCACCATGCTTCACCGTAGGGATGGTGCCAGGTTTCCTCCAGACATAACGCGTGGCACTCAGACATTCAGGTTTTATCACACCAGAGAATCTTGTTTCTCATGGTCTGAGAGTCCTTTAGGTGTCTTTTGGCAAACTCCAAGCGGGCTGTCATGTGTCTTTTACTGAGGAGTGGCTTCCGTCTGGCCACTCTACCATAAAGGCCTGATTGGTGGAGTGCTGCAGAGATGGTTGTCCTTCTGGAAGGTTCTCCCATCTCCACAGAGGAACTTTGTAGCTCTGTCAGAGTAGCCATCAGGTTCTTGGTCACCTCCCTGACCACGGCCCTTTTCCTCCGATTGCTCAGTTTGGCAGGGCGGCCAGCTCTAGGAAGGTTCTTGGTGGTTCCAAACTTCTTCCATTTAAGATTGATGGAGGCCACTGTGTTCTTGGGGACCTTCAATGAAGGTGCTGTACAGACATTTCCTTCAACCCCAGGGCTTGGTTTTTGCTCTGACATGCACTGTCAACTATGGGACCTTATATAAACAGGTGTGTGCCTTTCCAAATCATGTCCAATCAATTGCATTTACCACAGGTGGACTCCAATCAAGTTGTAGAAACATCTAAAAAATGATCAATAGAAACAGGATGCACCTGAGCTCAATTCCGAGTGTCATAGCAAAGGTTCTCAATATTTATGTAAATAATGTATTTCTGTTCTCATAAATTACCTAACATTTCTAAAAACCTGTTTTTGCTTTGTCATTATGGGGTATTTTGTGTAGATTTTTTTATTTTACCTTTATTTAACTAGGCAAGTATGTTAAGAACAAATTATTATTTACAATGACACCTAGGAACGGTGGGTTAACTGCCGTGTTCAGGGGCAGAACGACAGATTTTTACCTTGTCAGCTCGGGGATTCAATCTTCAAGTCCAACACTCTAACCACTAGGCTACCTGCCACCCCTTGATGAGGAAATGTTTTTATTTAACCCATTTTAGAATAAGGCTGTAATGTATAAAAATGTGGAAAAAGGGAAGGGGTCTGAAGACTTTCTGAATGCACTGTACATGGATTTCCAGCCTCCAAACAGTGGTGTATGGAAAGAGACTGTAACGAGTGAGCTGAGAGTCGGGAAGCAAGTTCAGGGAGTGAGTGTTTTAATAAATAAAATCAACAATAAACACGTAACACAAGATAATCAAGGAGGTGATGGAGTCCAGGTGAGTGTCATGAGATGCAGGTGCGCGAGACGATGGTGACAGGTGTGCAGGATAATCAGCAGCCTGATGACCTAGAGGCCGGAGAGGGAGTATACGTGACAGAGACATTTGTTACACAAAACACCAAAAAGTTGAATGAGGTTAGACTTATGAAGGTCAGTGTTTGCATATACTTTATTCAGTAAGCATAATTAACGACATCATCCACATTGCATGTAATCGCCTCAATCACATTTCTGAGCGCTTTTCCCACGATCTCCACATACATCCATTTTATTCATGGTTGTTCTTTTTTTCTCTTTAACGATGTTCCTTTCATCGCAATTTCAGCTGACTCATGCTCTTGATTAATGTTCAGGTAGGAAAAAAATACATTTCAGCATTTGATTAGCGCCTCTATTTGAACGGTCCCGGCTAATCAAATTAAACTGTGTAGCGTGTCTAGCTCCCATCTGGTTTGCTGCTTTGGGATTCATCCGCACATTCTGACGATTCAGCAATTCATCACACTATGTCATATCTGTAGTCTCTGCTCTGTGTGTGTGTGTGTGTGTGTGTGTGTGTGTGTGTGTGTGTGTGTGTGTGTGTGTGTGTGTGTGTGTGTGTGTGTGTGTGTGTGTGTGTGTGTGTGTGTGTGTGTGTGTGAACCACATCTACCAGACATCTCCATGTTATTGAATGCTTACCTGATGATAAGAGAATAGAGAACTAGACTCCAACAGTCCAATGAACCCTCACATATGGTCCTGTTTTAAACTGTGGTTTGGCTAAGGTCACATGCTCCATACTTTGTGGTTTTAACATTTTATTTTCATTAGTTTGAGGCCTTTTTCAGAAATACTTTGGGGGTAATTCTAAAGGGGAACCTTTTGGGTATTTTCATACAGAAAGCCAAAACTGTCAATGAGACACAAACCCACGGAGATTATTCCTGTAACTGTTGTTAAAAAATCAGTTATAGATGAGGGTTGGGAGAGTTTGTACTGGGTGCTGTCCAATATTGTTATAATCAAGGATTTCCCGGGAGAGATAGCCCACTACCAGTGTTAAATATCGGCTATATTAATGTTTTAAGCGAAGAAGCATATTTCAGTGTATTGTGTCCACTATATTTCTTTCCCAAGCAACAATGAATTCACAGTAGGGAATGACAATCCATCCGCTGACTTGCTACATTATCAACATTCAGTATCGAGGACAAATGACTTGACAAAGGTGCAATTACATTTGTTTTTATTCTATCAGATAACTAATGTGTTTGCTTTTTCAATTTTATAGTGTATTTATATATTGTAACAACTCTAAGAAATTCACATTTACACAATGCATTTTACTAGTAGGTAAGTACATGTAACATTCAGCTTTTGGGGGGACGGGGTCTGAAGTTTCTGTGGGGATTCATTATATCTTGGATATTACCATTTGAGAATCATAGTGAATCCTCCTCATACATGGCATGTCTGTCCACAACCTCTGGACAAACTGAACATGTAAAACATACTGGTCATGCTCATCACATATTGCCACTTTCGCACTGTAGATAGAGTATATTGTGGTCGGTAAAATAGGACCACAGCAGATGGCAGGTACGTAGATGATGCTATATGGATTTCAACAACATTAGTAGTATGTTTTAACCTATGGCCTATACTTCCTGAAACCTTCATTAACACTCAAATGATGAAACAAATCACAGGTCATACAACAAGTGAGAATAAAAACAGAAGAAGAAGAACAGAAAGTGTTCTGAACATAACTCAAAGACACCTGACTCTGTACACAGGCACTTGTATAGCACAGTCTTTGAGTGTGCATATTACATCTAATAAGTGCTAAAACAAGAAACCGTTTACAAAAAAATACTGATTTCAAAAAAGAGAATAATATTCATAACAAAAACAATAGAAGAACCTTGAATGTTTTGCATATTTATGTCTGTAACGTTATTCAGCTTTACATTCTTATAATTTCTTCCTTCACTCTACCAGTGTCCCCTGCTGTGGAAAAACAGTACAGATCGAGTCATACTGTAGATTCTATATTGACACCTCTATTCACCTGTGAGACAGCATAGTGTTAGATTGGGCCCGTGGGGCCGCCAGCCACAGTGAAAGGTTCAGTTGTTCACCAGTCGTTGATGACAATCTCTCCTGTCAGTCAGTGGTATTATGCCAATCTGTTGGTCTACTGGGTCCTACTGCACTTCCATTGAGGAGCAATATGAATCACACTGCTGTCAATAATATTGTGTGAAACACTGTGTGTGAAGCCACTGGATATGTCACAAGCAGAGAGAGGCCTCCAGGGGGAATATAGTGTGGGTGTGTTGGTCTGTTTTCTATTCAAAAGCCTCAAAACTCACTACTCTGAGAGCGTCTTCCCTACTGTATCTTTGCTACGCCAGATTCTCTCTCTCTCTCTCTCTCTCCCACAAAAGTATCTCTACTAATATATCTACTTTGCTATCTACCTACATCTAAATTCAAGCATCAAACCACACCAAAGGGACCCTGAGTAATCACATGTCCCTGGGAATCAAACCTGGACTTCAAAGCAGTATAGTTACAGTAAGCGTAGCTACATTGCCAAAATCTAATACCTACTGCGTGTTCAGTATGCTGCGTGCCAATATAGATACATACAAAAGTGATCAAAGGCAACCCATACATACAGTTTATCATCAGAGAGAGTGTGGTGGAGGGGGGGTATAAGTGCTTCAGATCACTATTGTGATACAGTAAAATGTCACTGCTCTCTCAGACACATGACAGGTGAGTAATGGTAATGTCACATTGTTGCCACTTTAAAAGCGTTCTGTATGTCTCTGTGCAGTACAGAACAGAGGGATCCAGATGAGAGCCAGCTGACTGAGTGAAGCTAAATGAACCTGAAACCCTGAGGTAATTATACCTGCCTGTCAGGAATGTCTCCCTAATGGCCCCTGTGTTTACTCCCATACCCCTACCATACCATACCGCAGCAGACACATTAGCGCCACCGCACACTCTTTAGCACACACACATATCTGCCCGTGAGTGTGTGTGTGCAAGTGCTTGTGTTTATTTCAGTGAGACGGAAGTCTCTGACGAGTGTCCCATGTCTCCACTCATTAGCAAGTACAATATCATGGATAATTAAGGGGTCTTGAGTATAGCCTACTATACAGTGTTTGTATATCAACTCTGTATACTATTTCTAGCCAACTCTCGTCAGGCTACCATGGAACAGCCTCGAATACTGATACTGCAGAGCCTCTTTCTGATGATGTCAGTTCCATTTTTGGCAGTTGGGCATCACATTACGTGTCAGGTTAATGAGTCAGCAATGTTCAATAGTCCAAAAATGCTCCTCATATTGTATATCACAGCTCCTGGGGTAATGGAGCTGCACTGCTGAGGAAGCCTTGTAACTCAAACCACTAAGAGAGGCGGATGCGCCACAAACAGACATGACAGAAACATCTCGAATCTGTTACATTCAAAGCATGAATCATTCCAACAGAATCCTGGGGTCCATGTTGGATGGAGAAAAGGAGTCAAGTGTGTCAGAAAACAAGAGGAGGGATGGTGTATCATGTTGCGGTTACGGAATGATGGAATGATCCACAGCCAATGAGAATAGGAGAGCACAGTAATCAGAGGCAACAGTATAACAACAACACAAATGTGTCAGTCCCTGTACACCTTAGGAATGTCTGTGTCTGTGGTAAGAATAAGGATAGGAGATTTTGGAATGGGTGACTAATGCTGCATTTAGACGAGGGACGCAGAAACCGTCATACAAGAAGAAAGCAAGCCAGCACGACGGTATGGTTGCTATGGTGATTTTGGTAAACAAACAGTGCAAATCAACATCAGGTAGAAAACAACGCTATGACGCAGACAACAAAAGTTTAAATATTCTAACTCTGGTGGCATGTCCCGTCTACCGTGACCTCAACGGCATTTACCGTCGTGGTCTCATTGAAAACAATGACATCCTGACGCCGTCTACCTCGTACCATCTAAACGCAGCATAACCGTTCCCCCACTGAGTTGTGTTGAATAGATGACAGTGGGATACTATGGATCACATGGAGGATTACAACTGGCTGCTGCTGCTGAGGTCTGAGAAGACAGTCTGCTGGAGTGACGGAGTCACTGAGAGACTACTGCAGGACTAGCCCTGAGAACACACTACGATTGGATAGGAATAGATGGAGGGATGGAAAGAGGGACAGATAGTTACACGCTGAGAGAGAGAGAGCGAGTACGGACAAGGGGAGAGAGGGGACAGAGAGTTTATCTACCTCTGAGGCACAAACATTTGATGATGTGAGTGAATCGGGGGGTGGATGAATAATAATTTTAGTAAAAGGTCAAAGGAAGTTGGCAGTGAACTTATGGGTACACAAGATAAAACTCCTTCATGGGATAACATACTAACACACTTTTCATAATGATTGGTCAACACCAGCTGACAGAAAAGACAGAGACCAGGATATCTAACACAGTGATGCTTCTTGGATTATGGGTGGTAGTGATATTGCAACTTTAGTGACTTGAGGCAGAGGGTTGGTGTTATGGTTGGTGTTAGGGTTGGTATTGGCGGAGAGGTTTAGTGTTCAAAGAAACACTGGCAGAGTTGGGTTCTGTGTAGAGATACTGGGTCAGCCTCTGATGCTCCAGTCTGTCCAATAAGGGTCCATACTGGGACAAGAGGCCAGTCAGAAACCAGTGGCCACCCTTGGTGAAAAGGGGCGATAATGTCGTCAACTTCCTTGTTGTATCCAAGAAACCCACTCAGTCTGTACTCTTATACTGTATGTCCGTTCCCACATCAGGGTTTCCATGGCAACCTCACTTCCCCCTCTCCTCCTTTTCCTCCTTCCTGTCAGCGGCTTCTCTTCCTCAGACCTGGGGGGGAGGTGAGTCAGGTCCCCCATCCACCCTCACCACTGAGAGAGAGAGAGAAACATGTTAAAAACATATATGGTCAGTGATGAAGCATGCAGATGTTCTCTGGTCATATGAAGTAACGCAGTGTCAGTGGTCAGCGGTCTATGATGCTGTGTCCACTCTGACACACTTTGCCCTGTAGGGGGCCTTGTGAGGTCACAAACTCATCAACCCCTCCAACTGTTTCACTGAACTCATTACTACAGGGAGTGAGGAAGAGGGACAAATGTCCCCTTTTCCCACAAGCCCTCAACCTGTTGTCAATTGAGGGGTGCCATGGAAACGCTTCCGGAATGCAGAGGCGTTTTTTAGAGGAGCTCCGAGCTCACTGGTTGTTTTCTTGTCTTGATCAATGCACCCCTGTGCCAGCCAGAAGAGAGCTCTAATTCTAAAGGTTCACAAGAAGGGCTTTTTTGTATCAACCACGCTATGACATCATCAGGCCTGTTTAAGTGTATGTGGTGCACACAGGCGGGGCTCGGCGAAGGCTGCTACAGTCGATCTTCTCTCATTCTACACACATTAAAAAAAAATCGTAAATCCTCTCTTTTTTCTCCTTTAGCTCTCGTTATTCATGTTGATTCTCTCCAGAGCACGTCATGCAGTCTGTGACTTGTTCTCCTTCCTGTTTAGACAGCCATCCTGCACGCATGACAGACACTGCAGAGAGACACTGAGCAGTCTTGCTGAATCATTCTGTCTTTTCATGATAGCAGCAAAATACTTGTGTTCCTCTTCAGGATCTCCACTTTGAATGGTTCATGCAGCCCTCCCTAGACTGCAAATGTAAACCTACTGAGTCAGTTGGTGGCTTCCTTGATAAATATTGTCGACACAGAAAACCTAATGGTTGCTTTAAATGGGAACCACTGTTTCACCCATTCCAATTCTAGGGTATTGACCAGTCTTTATCAGATTAAATTCTACTGGGCATGTTCAGAATAGTCGATCTAACAGTCGATCTTCCATTAGCATGTTCAGCCGATGCTGATTTGATTTCAGGCCACTCCGAAGCTTTAAAGATAGCTGATTAAGACTGAGATTGAGATCGGTAGTGAATAGGCAATCAACTGCTCTCCTCTTAACGGCAAGAATGGAATACAGGAGACATGCTGATTACCTTCTGTTGCCCCAGGGTCATTTGACCAGCCCTGACCAGCCCTAACCAGACCCCTCATACACTACCTGTCAATCAGCCGGCAGTTACATGTACGTTATTGCCTCTGGCACCTTGAGGTCTCTCACATTCCTCCTCACATTGGATTACCCTCTCTGTGATGTGATTTTGCTTAAACAAGGACTGTGATTTGTGGTTGTCTTACCTACCTTAATTGAATGCACTGACTGTAAGTCTGTCTGCTAAATTACCAAAGTGTACATGTAAAATGTAAATGTGACCTGGCCCTAGCTTCTCTGTCTGATTGTCACACTGTACCCCTCCCACCACTGACATCCCTCTTTCTTTTAGAACTGAGTCAATACAGACTCAAGTTATTCTATTTTACTCAATACAGAGGTCCTCACTACAATATTTTACATTTATTCATAATTAATACCAATAATGGCTTAGCATTTAAATAGCTCTTTTCCTTTAGTCTCAAAGTGCTTTGGACAAAGCAATACTTCAATATTTGTCCTGCTCTAAAGCTCTTGCTGTCTACCTCATCCACATCCCAGGGCTGCCTCCTCAACAGAAAGGGCTTTACTCCCTACTACACCAGCTTTCTACTGCACTAACTACTCTCCTACCCCACTAGCTACTCTCCTACTGCACTAGCTATCCTCCCAATGCACTAGCTACTCTCCTACCCCTCTAGCTACTCTTCTACCCTACTAGCTACTCTCCTACCCCACTAGCTACTCTCCTAAAGCACTAGCTACTATCCTACCCCTCTAGCTACTCTTCTACCTTACTAGCTACTCTCATACTGCACTAGCTACTCTCCTACCCCTAATAGCTATTTTCCTACTGCACTAGCTACTCTCCTACTACACTTGCTACTCTCCTACCCCTAATAGCTACTTTCCTACTACACTAGCTACTCTCCTACCCCTCTAGCTACTCTCCTACTACACTAGCTACTCTCCTACTACACTAGCTACTTTTCTACTACACCAGCTACTCTCCTACCCCACTAGCTACTCTCCTACTACACTAGCTACTCTCCTACTACACTAGCTACTCTCCTACTACACTAGCGTTGTACTACACTAGCTACTCTCCTACTACACTAGCATTGTACTACACTAGCTACTCTCCTACTACACTAGCTACTCTCCTACTCTACTAGCTACTCTCCTACTACACTAGCTACTCTCCTACTACACTAGCTACTTTCCTACTACACTAGCTACTCTCCTACTACACTAGCTACTCTCCTACTATACTAGCTACTTTCCTACAACACTAGCTACTCTCCTACTACACTAGCTACTCTCCTACTACACTAGCTACTCTCCTACTACACTAACTACTCCCCTACTACACTAACGTTGTACTCTACTAGCTACTCTTCTTCTACACTAGCGTTGTACTACACTAGCTACTCTCCTACCACACTAGCTACTTTCCTACTACACTAGCTACTCTCCTACTACACTAGCTTTAGCCCACTGCCCCTCTAACCTGGGACGAGCAGACTTTGATTGACAGTTTCCGTGACTATCGTTCAGGTAGAGAATGGGATCAGATTAAGGACAGAGGCACGATGATGAGAGAGATGAGTGAGAGGTTTGAGTCCCATTTACATTTTAAACACCCCTCTGCCCCTTGAGGAAGGAATACTCCAGCGTAAAGGGGAAGGGGCCTCAGAGGGAAAAGACAGATTGCTTTTTAAAAGATCACCAGATTGCACTGGAGAGTAGAGAAGACTTATTATAGATGTCTGTAAGTCTTTTGGGAGTTCTTACCCCAAGGCAGGGACGCAAGGAGTCCTTTTGAGCTTGTCAATCAAAGCACAGGGCATCTTTTATAGATTTTCATATTTCACTTGAAATCTTAATTGACTTGTTTTGACTGGGTATGACACCGTCTACAAAGACTGCTGTGGGCTTTTCAGTCATACTGTATGTGTAAAATATGGTTCATTTGAAAAGGGAAATCCATATGATTTTATGGATTTATTGTACATATTCTCACCCCCTTGGGTGTTTATATTTTAACAAGTTCCCATTTACTAGTGGAGTAGCCGCCCAACCCACAGCATGCTGTGTGCAGTACTGTATTTTAATGGCTTCTGCGCCAGAAGACAGCGCTGACGCTAATTAGCAGACATTAAACACTGTTATGGATCAGATTTAAACAGGCAGGGGGATCGGGCCTGGCCTCCATCACACAACACCTGCTAATGAGCCAATCACACAAAGAGACAAGGGTTAAAGGGGCGGGCATCTACTCAATGACCCAATCACATGCTAATCCCCAGGAAAAGATGCCTCCTTTTCTCCATTATACTGAGGCTTTGCATTTCTGAGTGGGGGGAAATGAATAGAATTCCCACAACACAAAATAAAACAATAGCAGCATTTCCCAGGCTGCCCAGACATCACATGGACATGGGTATGCATTTAGGTTGTGGGTAAGATCCAAAACAGCAGAGGTCCAGGGTCAGATCAGGTGATGGTGCATAAGTTAACTCACGATTCACGAACATAACTTTATAATTGTCTTCTGAACTACCTCATTACTACTTCATAACTTCTTCAGTTATGCATTCATGACTGCATAGAGAGAGATGCTGAGTCACTGGATGTGTAGGGCCCCTTAGGCTCTGGCTCAGCACTTAGGAGGTTGGAAAAACAAACTCTTCACTCTGTAGTTCGTCTCCTCTCTATCACTCCTCTGAGTGGATAGAAACTGTGCCACGCCACTGAGACTCCAGAGAGAGAGATAAAGAAAAGGGGAGATAAAAAGGGAGGGAGAAAGAGGAGATATGTAGAGAGACAGAAAGAGAGAGATAAGTTGAAAGCGCTAAAGAGATGGAGAGAGGAGTAAGTAGAGCATGGTTCTCCTCAGTATAAGAAGACTGACTGTGTCTCTGCCATGGATTTTTGAATTAAAGGAAGGTAGGTCGCTCCAGGCTCTATAGAGAGACCACTTCACATTCCTGAAGCTCTTGCTTTTGTTTTCACTTCCTTGTTCCGTTTAAAAAGTTGCTCTCCTCCTTCACGACCATTCATCATGTATTTCCCACAAGGCAGTGGTGCTGTCTCCCACCGAATACTGGACCACCCTGTCCACTCTCTCTCTCTCTGGCTCTCTCGCTCACCCAAATATCGAAGGCTGGGTCACATGTAGCATAGGTAAAGGGGTGTACATTGGTAAAACACAGATATCAGATGTAAATTGTGTAGACTACTCATCCTTCCCTCCTTCATAACCTCTCATGTTAAGACTTCTTTGGTGACATTTCCAAAGTCGTATCTAAGTATGTACACACAACGGGATAATATCCGAGACTCGCTATGTACAATAATAAAATATGTATCCTAAATTCACTTTGTTACCACTTTCATCTCTCACTTGTATATGCCTAGTCCAGCTAGCATAGAATCTCCTAACAGACCCAACAGGTGAACACACAGACATACAGACTTCCATTACAGCAGCTAGCTAAGTGTACAGTGTGTGTTGTAGGGTAACAGTGTTACAGTGTTATGAGAGCTCACCTATCTGTTCCGGTCTGTGTGTCTGTGTCTGGACCTGGGCCTGGACCTGGGCTGCATGCTGCTGCTCCTGCAGACTCTGGCTGTCCACTGAGATGCCGCTGTCGCTGTGCAGCTTCTCCCCCTCCGGCGTCACCGTTTGATTGGCTGCTGTGGCTTGGTGGTTGTTAGCCGGCTGTTTGTTCTGCTTGCAGCTGTTCCACCTGGGAAGGTGTGAACGGAGAAGAAGTGAGTCATGCCCGCAACACTGTGTTCCCAGAAGTGGTTTAATTGATGTGATGCACGTAATGGACGTTTTGTGGTTGGGATGGTCATCAGGAAACGTGGAAGGGACGAGGAGTGATCAGTCAACAAACATCTCTGAAAGTCTTCCAGTAAACCTAAAGGACCAGCAGGGAAACAAGCCTTCTGGCTTCATAGTGGTTTTATCCTCAGTCATTTTTACTGTAATGTTGTCTCTGGCTGGAGCAGCCTCCTAGTCGTAATGATCCAATCTAATCAATCAGTCAATCAAAGCCTTTTAACAGACAGTGTTGGACCTGTTTATACAGTGGAAGGAGATAGATATTAAAGAAGCCCCGTAACTGTTTGTGTTGATGAAGTAGCCACTCGGATTTCAACTGGACTGCACTTTACAATCGATACTGGATTTGATGATGAGCTTGTTTACTTGGTACATGGTGTGTTTGAATCGGCGTGTGTGTGTATGTGTTGTGTGAAAATGCTTGTGTGTGTGTGTGCGTGCGTCTGTGTGCGTCATTTCTAATGTTTAATATGTCACTGACCTCTGTTAATCATTTTACTCTGAGTGTGTGACCTTTGAAATGCATTATTGTGTGTGTGTGTGTGTGTATGTGCGTGCGTGCGCGTGTGTGTAATCATGTGGTGTAACTGGGTCAATGTCTTGCCAGTCCACAACAGGCCTGAATATTTCACCATACAGTCGCTCTCTATCTGGCTCCCTGCCTTTCTTTAGCCATGGGCTACATCACTCAAACACCATCCTGCCTGTCATTCCCCTTCCCTGACTAGTCAACCTCTCTGTCCTAGTTCAGTCTCTCCCTCCTCCAGCCTGAGCCCACTGTCTGCATACATGTATCATCCTCCCTGCTTTGTCTCTGGTCCTATCTGTGTGATAGCTGCTTCTATCTGTGTGATAGCTGCTTCTATCTGTGTGATAGCTGCTTCTATCTGTGTGATAGCTGCTTCTATCTGTGTGATAGCTGCTTCTCCCTGTGTGATAGCTGCTTCTATCTGTGTGATAGCTTCTTATATCTGTGTGATAGCTGCTTCTATCTGTGTGATAGCTTCTTATATCTGTGTGATAGCTGCTTCTATCTGCGTGATAGCTGCTTATATCTGTGTGATAGCGGCTTCTACCTGTGCTCATATCCTATCTCCCTGCTTTGTCTATGCTCCCACTCCATGGCCCCTCACCTTTTGAAGACGATGTAGGCCACCAGCCCCACCACCACAGCAGCCAGGATGGAGCAGTATATGGGGATGAGGTTCTCGTTGAAGCCCGGTCTGATGAAGTGAGGGCTGGGGTGGGCCGTGGTGCTCTCTCCCCCTGGGGAGGGGCTGCTGGAGCTGTCTGGTGGGAAGATGTCTGTGAAAGAGGGGGAAGACGGGTCCTGGGGAAAGGTGGGAGACGTGTAGGACGGGAGGAGAGGATCTAAGGAGAGTGAAGGAAAAGAGGAAAAAGGACAGATTGCTATTATATAAGACAGGAAGAGGTCATTTTCATATGAGGTCATTATTTTATGGTAAGAATGTTTTATTTAAAAAATCACACACTTAACCAGCAGTAATAATAGCCAGTTTAGGAATACATTATCATTGGCTAAGCAACGTACATCAAGTCTCCTTGGAACCAGCACATTGTACTGTAGTTAGCACACCGGTATATCAAAAAGGGAATTTACAATGAGGACCAGGGAAATAAAAACAAACAAAAAAGATACTTTTCCCCATAATGAAAAAATAAAATGTCATAAACTATAACTGTATACATCCTTCTTCAAGTAGTTCTGAGCCTGGGTTTAGTCACGACGATGTCCCTAAGCAGATGTTTGAGTGACAGTGCACACATGTGAACGCTTGTTCCTATAGGCAGATGGGCTCCGGCTAAGATGCTATCTGGAGAAAAAAAAATGTTTCAAGAGGAGGGGGAGATGGGAGGCAAACTGTCACTTACCCACATAATAACCCAAGCCCAGCAGCACATCATGACTCTCTCACCAGGGCCGCATCCCAAAGGGCACCCTATTTCCTACATAGTGCATTACTTTTGACCAGAACACATAGGGCTCTGGTCAAAAGTAGTGCACTATTATATAGGGAATAGGGTGCCATTTGGGACTCACTCCAAGTTCTTCTCTATATGGGAGCATGACTGTGATCTCTGTACATAACATGGCACACACCATGTGGAGTACCCGCAGTACAAAGTCAGGGGCTTTAGAGGGTCAGTGTGTTCAGCTTAACCTCTGGTGCTACAGGCTAGGCCTGGGAGGGCAGCAGTAGGAACTCTCTCTCTCTCTCTCTCTCTCTGCTACTGGAGGGGTCTGGTTTTCATCACTAAAGAGGAGACATTTTTATAAATTGTCCCATTTCCTCTCTCTCTTTCTGTTTCTCTGTAAATTGCATTAATGATCAACTGCTATTTTCCAGTGTGCCAGCAACACCATGGCTGCCCAGAGGCCTTCTGCTTCTGCTTCCCTTGGCAACGTACATACAGCACAGGACAACTCAGTCATGTTCTTTGTAGTGGTTACCCTGTTATCTGCTGTGTCACGCACTCCTACTGTGTGTGTTGTGTAATAAAACTGTTATGCTTCAAGCATTAGATGTAGCTACAGTATGTCTGCCAGTATCCACACCTCGAGGGGAGTGTGGTGGATGGTGGTGGTGGTGGTGGTGGTGGGGATATGAAGGAGTAATCCCCAACAGAACAGAACCCCATACAGGCTTCCTCAACTCTCAAATAATATGATTTTCCTGTGTTTTATAAACACCGGGTCAGACCTAAAAGTCGGAAACATTCCACAGGGATGTTGGTCTGTTGACACCAGGCAGGATGGGTCCATGGACTCATGCTGCATACGCTAAGTCCTGACTGCCATCAGCATAAAGCAACAGGATCCGGGATTCGTCGGACCAGGCGACGTTTTTCCACTTCTCAATTGTCCAGTGTTGGCGATCGCGTGCCCACTGGATACGTTTCTACTTGTGTTTAGCTGATAGGAGTGGAACCCGGTGTGGTCGTCTGCTGCAACAGCCCATCCGTGACAAGGATCGACGAGTTGTGTGTTCCCGAGATGTCATTCTGCACACCACTGTTGTACTGCGCTGTTATTTGTCTGTTTGTGGCCCGCCTGTTAGCTTGCACGATCCTTGTAATTCTCCTTCGTTGTTGCTTATCCACAAGCTGTTGTCGCCCACAGGACTGCCGTTGACTTGATTTTGTGTTTGTTGCACCATTCTCTTCGTAAAAAGCACAGGAGGCCAGCTGTTTCTGAGAGACTGGATCCGGCGTGCCCGGCACCGACGATCAAACCAGACTCAAAGTCACTTAGGTCACTCGTTATGCCCATTCTATCATTCAATCGAACAGGAACTGAATGCCTCGATGCCTGGCTGCCTGCTTTAGATAGCAAGCCATGGCCAAGTGACTCACTGTCTGTAGGAGTGATCCATTTTTGTGAAATGTGGTGGTGTACGTAATAAACTGGCTGGTGAGTGTATCTTTCCACACTATGAGTGAGGTTGGTATAATACTGTGAAATTGTGAAAATTATGATAATGCCATTTTAGTTAAAGAGCTGTTTGAAAATACTGCCTGAAATGTCTGCCTGTTTTGGTGGGATGGAGTTTTGGCCTGCCTGGTGACATCACCAGGCGTAAATTAGTTAATAGACCAATAAGAAAGAGTTCCAAACAGCCAATAACAGCTAGTTTTCAGTTTTCCCCACCCCACTTGAGAAATTGCTCTTTACTAAGAAGCTATTTTTCTTTCTTTTTGACCATTTTAATTCAAAACAATCACTGTAAAGTACTTAATTGTTACCCAGAAATGATCTGATATTGAGATAAAAATGGCTGCAATGGAACTTTAAGAACACAGTGAAGTATGAAATGGCAGTTCTGGTCAGTGATGTGGTCTCTTGACAGATTGACACAAAGGAAAGCAGTGAACCATCACAATAATAACGAACTGTCAAAATTCAGCACTTCTTTTTATTACTGACAAGGCTGTTTTTCAGGTTTTTTTCTACACATTGATTGAATGCATATTTATTTACGCTCCCCAGGGACACTGATGGGAGTCTTAGGGTACATTTGTTAAATTCTGCAGCTTGTTAAGACTCAGATATCTCCTAGCTGTTTCCTTGGCGATGACAGGACATTCCTTTGTCAGTAGGGAGGGATAGGTTTACTGAAACTGTAGAGAATACCGTTCCACACTGGACACTCCCTGCTCACAGCCACGTCACATCAAGACACAAAAATAAACTCAACCTATTTAAAGGCATGGTATCGATTTCAGGGAATTATTTTAGGCCAAGGTCAGGTCACAAGTGTGTGGCCAGTGGGAATGGTAGTCACGTTTCCAGTCTGTCAGTCCCAGTGCAGGTGTAACAGAACATGCTTGAACTTTCAGGAAGTGCGCTTCTCCTTCCATCTCTATTCACCAATCAGTTACAGTCGGTTTAGCATTATGGTGATAAAACAAGAGGATCCCAAAGATGAGATTTCCACAATCACTTCAAATTCAACTCTTTCCACTTTTTCCACTGTGAGTCATACAGTGCATGCAGCGACTACGTCAGCCATATAATTCTACAATGACCACACACACACACACCATTTATTCACACCTTTGGAGACGGTGTGTGTGAGTTCTGATAGCCGTGTCCATTTCATCCGGTACCCTACGGATGGCAATCTGGGGTGATCACAGTGAGTCAGAGTGACTCAACACTCACTGTCACCAACACAAGCTTGGTCTTTTCCTCCTTCTAGCTGTATCTCTTTTTTCTCTCTTTCTTTCTATATTCCATCTGAACCCCTTGCCCTCTTTCTCTCTGTTTTTCTCTCATATCTCATGCTTACCTGCATGTATGTATCAACCCTGTGCTGATCTAGAAAGTAAGGCAGTTAACTGGGAAATAAACCTGCGGCTCCAGTGCCTGTCTCGGTCGGCCTCTGCGTGTTACCCGTGTTTTAACGGTTTTATTTCAGCTTCAATGGATTTTAAACGTCTCTGAAACAAATAAAACTTCCCTGAGCTTTTATGAGCCCAGGCCTGTGAATAACTGTTTATTATAGGGAGTGGAGGAGGATAGAGAAATGCAATTTAATTGTATTTTATTTGGCATTTTAGTTTTTTTATTGTAAAGTTAACCCTGTACAGTGCCTTCAGAAAGTATTCACACCCCTTGACTTACTCCACATTTTGTTGTTACAGCCTGAATTCAAAATGGATTAGATAGATGTTTTCCTCACCCATCTACAGACAATATGACATAATGACAAAGTGAACATGTTTTTTGAATTTTTTTGCAAATGTATTGAAAATGAAATACAGAAATATCTCATTTACATAAGTATTCACACCCTTGAGTCAATACTTTGTAGAAGCACCCTTGGCAGCAATTACAGCTGTGAGTCTTTCTGGGTAAGCCTCTAAGAGCTTTCCAAGCTCTGTCAAATTGGTTGCTGATCCTTGCTAAACAACCATTTTCAGGTCTTGTCATAGATCTTCAAGTAGATTTAAGTCAAAACTGTAACTAGGCGACTCAGGAACATTTACTGTCTTCTTGGTAAGCAACTTTAGTGTAAATGTGGTCTTGTGTTTTAGTTTCTTGTCCTGCTGAAAGGTAAATTAATCTCCAAGTGTCTGGTGGAAAGCAGACTGAAGTTTCCTCTAGGATTTTGCCTGTGCTTAGCTCCATTCCATGTATTTTTTATCCTGAAAAACTCCCCATTCCTTAATAATTACAAGCATACCCATAGCATGATGCAGCCACCACTATACTAGAAAATATGGAGAGTGGTACAGGTGTTGTATTGATTTGCCACAAACATAACACTTTGTATTCAGGACAAAAAGTGAATTTCTTTGCCACTGTCAGGCTGTGGGTAACTGGTGCATGCAATCAGGCACAGGAGAGCAGAGATGAGTGTACAAGGTAACTTATTCCACGAACAGCACCAGTATAAAACAAATACTAAAGGTGCGTGAAATTACCGGTCACTCGTAAATAACGGGCGTAATAACGAACCCGGCAAACAATACCAGCCAACAAGTAACAACCTGAACATTATATACAAACACGCACACAAACATGGGGGAAACAGAGGGTTAAATACATGAACATGTAATTGGGGAATAGAAACCAGGTGTGTAGAAAACAAAGACAAAACAAATGGAAAATGAAAAGTCGGCGATGGCTAGAAAGCCGGTGACGTCGACCGCCGAACGCCGCCCGAACAAGGAGAGGGACCGACTTCGGCGGAAGTCGTGACAGCCACGTTTTGCAGTATTACTTTAGTGCCTTGTTGCAAACAGGATGCATGTTTTGGAATATTGTTTTATTCTCTACAGGCTTCCTTCTCTTCACTGTCAATTAGGGTTAGTATTGTGGAGAACTGTTTTAAAGTCACCATTGGCCTCTTGTTGAAATCCCTGGTAACTGAGTTAGGAAGGACGCTTGTATCTTTGTAGTGATTGGGTGTATTAATACACCATCCAAAGTGTAGTTAATAACTTCACCATGCTCAAAGGGATATTCAATGGGATGTTTAACCTATCTTCTAATAGGTGCCCGTCTTTTTGCGAGGCATTGGAAAACCTCCCGGGTCTTTGTGGTTGAATCTGTGTTTGAAATTCACTGCTCAACTGAGGGACCTTATGGACAATTGTATGTGTGGGGTACAGAGATGAGATGGTCGTTCAAAAATCATGTCTAACACTATTATTGCACACAGAGTGAATACTTATTGACTCAAATACATTTCAGCATTTCATTTTTAATTAATTTGTCCAACAACAACAAAAAAGTATAGAAACATAATTCCACTTTGACATTATGGGGTATTGTGTGTAGGCCAGTGACAAAAGATCTCAATTTAATACATTTTAAATTCAGGCTGTAACAACAAAATATGGAAAAAGTCAAGGCACTGTATTCCCTCCTTGGTTCCTTGCAGTCAAGTTGGGGTGGAGGACAGTTATCAAACATACCACACGCACAATGACCTCTTTATCTATCAGAGAACACTCTCCCACTGTCTCATTACGGCCTATCTCTATCTGCCTAGGCCTCTTGTAAACACCACACACACACACGCACACACACACACACACACACGCACACACACACAGACAGACAGACACTTCTCTCTCCCCGGATTAAATTATTCAAGTTGGCGTTCTGCTTTCCATAGAGAGTGAGAGTTAATAGGGAGAGTGGGGGTAGAGAGAGAGTCAGAAAGGGACAGTATTAGGAGAGTGTATGGGAGCGATGAGGAGAGTGGGGGAGAGAGGAGGGGAGGGGGAGAGAGGAGGTGAGAGGATGGAGGAGTAGAGGAACAGAAGCGCTGCTGTAAAGTGCTCTGATTAGCAGGAGTAATTACACTGCAGCAATGAAGGCACTGAATGACCCACTCCTCCCCTCATCCCTTTTCCCCCTCTTTTCCCTCAGCCTAACCACTCAAGGCTGCTTCGGGGAGAAAGGGAAGAAGGAGAGAGGGGAGAAGAGAGGCTGAGAGAGAGAGTGGGGAAGAGATAAGGAGGGAGAGACAAAGAATGTCTCCCTATTTATCTAAGAAGGGTCTGTAGGTGATAAGCTGAGTCATGAACAGCTAAACTTTAGTGTTTAAGGAATTGTGCAACAACCCTGTCTCACACACAGTCTGCACACTCACCAACACACACAACCACATGGTGGAGGAGAGAGACAGCTGAGCTGAGAGATGAAGAGAGGAACAGAGAGGGAAGGAGAGAGGGAGAGATGTGAGCTGAGAGAGGATGAGAGAGAGTTGTGAGCTGAGAGAGGATGAGAGAGAGAGTTGTGAGCTGAGAGAGGATGAGAGAGAGAGAGAGAGAGAGAGAGAGAGAGAGAGAGAGAGATGTGAGCAGAGAGAGATAAAGAGAGGGGGAGAGAGAGAGAGTGTCAGTCTAAGTCCGTGTGGGTCCTGCAGTGTTCAGTGCTCATAAATGTCAGCCAGCGAAACCGGAGTGTGAGCAGGAGAAACCCCAGCACTCTTATCGACCCTCCAGTCCACACAGAACAGCACATCTGATGCCCCCCCCCCCCCCCCCCCCCCCCCCCCCTAATCATTCTCTCATTGTGAGTGATCGCCACTCGGAAACAGCTGGATATGAAGGGAGTATGTGAAAATGCCTGCTGCAGCTACTTAAACACACGTGAACACACACACACACACACACACACACACACACACACACACACACACACACACACACACACACACACTGTGTCAGCAAGATTGAAATCTAGTATCACACACATTGACTGAGTTAGACTCAATCAGATCAAGCGTTAACTGCTGAAGTCTGGATAATTTTTTACTGCAAAAACGGTTTGAATGGTCCACTGGCTCCCAGAGGCAAGATTTTGATTGGATGTTACGTTTCAAGAACCCTCCCCCATACGCCCGTAGAAGGGGTGCTGTGTGTTATGTGCGTCACTGTTATCCCATCCTGTAGCTCTAACTCCAAAAAGTTTTGCGACACTGTAAAGTCCATGGAGAATAAAGAGTACCTCCTCCCAGCTGCCCACTGCACTGAGGCTAGGAAACACTGTCACCATCGATAAATCCACGATAATTGAGGATTTCAATAAGCATCTCTCTACAGCTGGTCATGCTTTTGTTGTGTCTTTGGCTATGCCGGATTAAGTGATATGACATGCTATTCTATAAAATAATTTCTCTGTAATTAATATTACCTGATTAAGCTAATCAGGTTAATGTAATTAACTAGAAAGTCGGGGCACCACGAAAGAAGGTTTATAGAGCTGTTATCTTCCGAATAAACTCTTAAAGACCTGGTAATCTTTTACATCAATAGCAGTCAATATTTAATCGTCACATTATTCAGTGTCATCTGAAAGTTGTAAATTCTTGGTTATCTTCACGAACCCTGGCTAACAAGTTGAATCAGCAATACAAATTGGTTTAATTATTTATTTACTAAATACCTAAATAATCACAAAGAATTACATCTACACAGAATGGATCATACATTGATTACAAATTATGTCATAAAGAAAATGTCCCTGGTGGATGGAGCCGACATGACGGCTGGTTACACAAAAGGAAAGGGGGTTGGGTTTGAATGAAAGAGTGGGAAGACTGAGGAACAAAGGGTAGCTGCCTACGGCCCGATAGAGACATAGCTTCTCCCTATCGTAAATAGAGAATCTTATGCATTCTGGAAAAGGAAAATGCAATAAATATTTACTCTGAGCTGCGCTTCGATCGGTTGGTCGTAAATGGGAGGCAGGGTTGTCCAGCATGGATCTCTGGTCCTCTGAAGACTGTCTAGTGGTGAACTGGAGCATGGTAGAATAGATACTCTGTCCGTCCTCTCCTAGCCCACGTTTAGCAGGCGGACGGGGTAGCACTTCTTTAGTGAATAAGAGTTCAAAGGTAGGTCGTCACCTTCACATTGAAATTTGATGCCAATTTCGTTAGGTTCTTGCTGATGTTGGCTTAGTTCTGTAGGTGGTCTTTGTCCTTTCAACGTGGGGACTGCCAGTCCGCACGTCCTTGGAACAGCAAGTTACATTTTGGTCAAGGGGCTTATATAGGATTGGGAGAGAGGGTCGCGTTTCATAGTTTACACCCACTGTCTGTTCACATGGGCGGGGCCACTGAGTTGGCAGAGTTTACTCTATGACAAACCGTTCTCTCATTAAGAAGCTAAAATTACATTTCATCTTTTCACAAATAGTTTCATACTTAAACATTTAAATTGCACAACAATTCCATGTGAATCTGATAACTATAATGTGTAGACTTTCCAAGATACAGTTTATGTCGTCCTATCATCAGTAATCATGTCTCAGACGCCAACTGAACTGACATATTCATTAAGTCCCAACGCATACTTTCAACTGGTTGGATTAACATAATATGGTTCCGTTTCCCATCTTTTGATGTCACCAGACTCTCTCTCAATGTTAACAAAGAGATTTTCAATAGTCACATCGGTAGAGAGAGGAAAAAGGGGAAAGGTATTTATGGGGGTCATAAACCTCCCCCTCAGGCCGTCATGACACTTTCCTCCTGGCTACCCCAACCCCGGCCAACAGCTCCGCACCCCCCGCAGCTACTTGCCCAAGCCTCCCCAGCTTCTCCTTCACCCAAATCCAGATAGCTGATGTTCTGAAAGAGCTGCAAAACCTGGATCCATACAAATCAGCTGGGCTAGACAATCTGGATCCTCTCTTTCTAAAATTATCCGCCAGCATTGTTTCAATTCCTATTACTAGTCTGTTCAACCTGTCTTTCGTATCATCTGAGATTCCTAAAGATTGGAAAGCTGCCGCGGTCGTCCCCCTCTTCAAAAGGGGTGACACTCTAGACCCAAACTGTTACAGACCTATATCCATCCTGCCCTGCCTTTCTAAAGTCTTCGAAAGCCAAGTTAACAAACAGATCACTGACCATTTTGAATCCCACCGTACCTTCTACGCTGTGCAATCCGGTTTCCGAGCTGGTCACGGGTGCACCTCAGCCACGCTCAAGGTCCTAAACGATATCATAACCACCATCTATAAAAGACAGTACTGTTCAGCCGTCTTCATCGACCTGGCCAAGGCTTTCGACTTTGTCAATCACCGTATTCTTATCGGCAGACTCAACAGCCTTGGTTTGTCAAATGACTGCCTCACCTGGTTCACCAACTACTTCTCTGATAGAGTTCAGTGTGTCAAATCGGAGGGCCTGTCCGGACCTCTGGCAGTCTCTATGGGGGTGCCACAGGGTGCAATTCTCGGGCCGACTCTTTTCTCTGTATATTTCAACGATGTCGCTCTTGCTGCGGGTGATTCCTTGATCCACCTCTACGCAGACGACACCATTCTGTATACAGTTGAAGTCGGAAGTTTACATACACCTTAGCCAAATACATTTAAACTTAGTTTTCACAATTCCTTACATTTAATCCTAGTAAAACTTCCCTGTTTTAGGTCAGTTAGGATCACCACTTTATTTTAAAAATGTGAAATGTCAGAATAATAGTAGAGAGAATGATTTATTTCAGCTTTTATTTCTTTCATCACATTCCCAGTGGGTCAGAAGTTTACATACACTTAATTAGTATTTGGTAGCATTGCCTTTAAATTGTTTAACTTGGGTCAAATGTTTTGTGTAGCCTTCCACAAGTTTCTTAATATATCCACATAATTTTCCTCCCTCATGATGCCATCTATTTTGTGAAGTGCACCAGTCCCTCCTGTAGCAAAGCACCCCCACAACATGATGCTGCCACCCACGTGCTTCACAGTTGGGAGGGTGTTATTCGGCTTACAAGCCTCCCCCTTTTTCCTCCAAACATAACGATGGTCATTATGGCCAAACGGTTCCATTTTTATTTCACCAGACCAGAGGACATTTCTCCAAAAAGTACGATCTTTGTCCCCATGTGCAGTTGCAAAACGTAGTCTGGCTTTTTTAACGCAGTTTTGGAACAGTGGCTTCTTCCTTGCTGAGCGGCCTTTCAGGTTATATCGATATAGGACTCGTTTTACTGTGGATATAGATACTTTTGTACCTGTTTCCTCCAGCATCTTCAGAAGGTCCTTTGCTGTAGTTCTGGGATTGATTTGCACTTTTCGCACTAAAGTACGTTCATCTCTAGGAGTGTGAATGTGTCTCCTTCCTGAGCGGTATGATGGCTGTGTGGTCCTATGGTGTTTATACTTGCCTACTATTGTTTGTACAGATGAACGTGGTACCTTCAGGCATTTGGAAATTGCTCCCATGGACGAACCAGACTTGTGGAGGTCTACAATTTATTTTGATTTTCCCATGATGTCAAGCAAAGAGGGACTGAGTTTGAAGGTTGGCCTTGAAATACATCCACAGGTACACCTCCAATTGACTCAAATTATGTCAATTAGCCTATCAGAAGCTCCTAAAGCCATGACATCATTTTCTGGAATTTTCCAAGCTGTTTAAATTAGTATATGTAAACTTCTGACCCACTGGAATTGTGATACAGTGCATTATAAGTGAAATAATCTGTAAACAATTGTTGGAAAAATTACTTGTGTCATGCACAAAGTATATGTCCTAAACGACTTGCAAAAACTATAGTTTGTTCACAACAAATTTGTGGAGCGGTTGAAAAACGAGTTTTAATGACTCCAACATAAGTGTATGTAAACTTCCGACTTCATCTGTACATCTGGCCCTTCTTTGGAAACTGTTAACAAACCTCCAAACGAGCTTCAATGCCATACAACACTCCTTCCGTGGCCTCCAACTGCCCTAAAATGCAAGTAAAACTAAATGCATGCTCTTCAACCGATCGCTGCCCACACCTGCCCGCCCGTCTAGCATCACTACTCTGGACGGTTCTGACTAGGTGTCTGGCTAGACTGTAAACTCTCCTTCCAGACTCACATTAAGCATCTCCAATCCAAAATTAAATCTGGAATTGGCTTCTTATTTCGCAACAAAGCCTCAATCTCTCACAGTGCCAAACATATCCTCATAAAACTGACTATCCTACCGATCCTCGACTTTGGCGATGTCATTTACAAAATAGCCTCCAACACTCTACTCAGAAAACTGGATGCAGTCTATCACAGTGCCATCCTTTGTGTCACCAAAGCCCCATATACCATCCACCACTGCGACCTGTATGCTCTCGTCGGCTGGCCCTCGCTACATATTCGTCGCCAGACCCACTGGCTCCAGGTCATCTATAAGTATTTGCTCGGTAAAGCTCCGCCTTATTTACATTTACATTACATTTAAGTCATTTAGCAGACGCTCTTATCCAGAGCGACTTACAAATTGGTGCATTCACCTTATGATATCCAGTGGAACAACCACTTTACAATAGTGCATCTAAATATTTTAAGGTGGGGGGGGGTTAGAAGGATTACTTTATCCTATCCTAGGTATTCCTTAAAAAGGTGGGGTTTCAGGTGTCTCCGGAAGGTGGTGATTGACTCCGCTGTCCTGGCCTTATCTCAGCTCACTGGTCACCATTGCAACACCCACCCGTATCACATGCTCCGGCAGGTATATTTCACTGGTCATCCCCAAAGCAAACACCTCGTTTGGCCGCATTTCCTTCCAGTTCTCTGCTGCCAATGACTGGAAAGAATTGCAAAAATCGCTGAAGTTGGAGACATATCTCCCTCACTAACTTGAAGCATCAGCTTTCTGAGCAGCTTACCGATCGCTGCAGCTGTACACAGCCCATCTGTAAATAGCCCATCCAACTACCTACCTCATCCCCATATTGTTTTTATTTACTTTTTTTGCTCTTTTGCACACCAGTATTTCTACTTGCACATCATCATCTGCACATCTATCACTCCAGTGTTAATTTGCTAAATTGTAATTACTTCGCTACTATGGCCTATTTATTGCCTTACCTCCTTACTCCATTTGCACACACTGTATATAGATTTTTCTATTGTGTTATTTACCGTACTTTTGTTTATCCCACGTGTAACTCTGTGTTGTTGTTTTTTGTCGCACTGCTTTGATTTATCGTGGCCAGGTCGCAGTTGTAAATGAGACAGACTTTCTTCTATTTCTCCATTCCCCCAGCGGTTCAGACGCCGGGCACCAACCACAGCAGGGATTCCCTTCAGGGATTCAACCTGAACATCCGTCGTCGCCCCTGAGATGACTCTTTTAACGGGTGCTCTACTCTGAAGTTCAAAACACAAAACTTCTGTTGTCCGGATTCTTTTGAGTCCCACTGCAATCTTCCACTGCTCTTCAGAAATACAATGAATCAAAATACGCCATTTTAGACACCTCAAACAGGTTTCCCACATATCCATCCTTACTCAACAAACGCATCCCAACAAGAAGCAATTCATTATCATCCACACACATATCTTCCACTCCAATTTTAGACAATTTCAACAAGAGTGACACACAGACGTGTGGACTACAGCACATCTGTCCTCATAGACCACCGGGGTGTCTTGGGAACAGAACAGTCATGGCAATAGTTCGACGGCGTCCACATGTTTACGTGTGACCTTATGGGTGTATGACTGTGGCTCCTTTCACATGTCAGAGTCCCCCTGACACACCACACAGGGCAGGGTCACCCAGAGCCACCCCATACTGCCACTACTGTCCCTAGCACTGTCCCTAGTCCTGTCCGTGGCCAGCGGAATACAACACAGGGTCACAGAGAAGAAGACAGAGCCCCGAGGTCAGAAGTGAGAGGCGCTCTGGTTGTGTGCTGTCTTTATCTCCACTGCTGGTGGTCCTCTATATGCTACAGCACAAGGCTGCATTGTACCCTACTGTACATCACTCATAATAGAAGGTCTGACATAGATGTTCACTCACTGTATGAGGCACACATGGTGCGGTTTGACTAGATTTCTGAAGTCCCTATGACTCTCTGACTCTCACGCAACTTATGAGTGATATAAGTGATATTCCCAATTCTCATATTTACTACTTTATTTTTTAGAGTCAGTGAGAAAGAGAGAAAATACTGTATATAGACATAATATGACATTTGAAATGTCTTTATTCTTTTGGAACTTCTGTGAGTGTAATGTTTACTGTACATTTTTATTGTTTATTTCACTTTAGTTTATTATCTACTTCACTTGCTTTAACAATGTTAACATATGTTTCCCATGCCAATAAAGCCCTTGAATTGAATTGAGAGAGAGAAGAAGGTGAGGAAAACAGAGAAAGGAAGAGAGGACACAATCTCTTACACTTTCATGTCTGGACTGGTTCATGTGATTATGAATTAGGAAGGTTCTGGACTGGTTCATGTGATTATGAATTAGGAAGGTTCTGGACTGGTTCATGTGATTATGAATTGGGAAGGTTCTGGACTGGTTCATGTGATTATGAATTAGGAAGGTTCTGGACTGGTTCATGTGATTATGAATTGGGAAGGTTCTGGACTGGTTCATGTGATTATGAATTAGGAAGGTTCTGGACTGGTTCATGTGATTATGAATTGGGAAGGTTCTGGACTGGTTCATGTGATTATGAATTGGGAAGGTTCTGGACTGGTTCATGTGATTATGAATTAGGAAGGTTCTGGACTGGTTCATGTGATTATGAATTGGGAAGGTTCTGGACTGGTTCATGTGATTATGAATTGGGAAGGTTCTGGACTGGTTCATGTGATTATGAATTGGGAAGGTTCTGGACTGGTTCATGTGATTATGAATTGGGAAGGTTCTGGACTGGTTCATGTGATTATGAATTGGGAAGGTTCTGGACTGGTTCATGTGATTATGAATTGGGAAGGTTCTGGACTGGTTCATGTGATTATGAATTAGGAAGGTTCTGGACTGGTTCATGTGATTATGAATTGGGAAGGTTCTGGACATGTTTGTGTGATTATTAATTGGGAAGGTTCTGGACTGGTCCATGTGATTATTAATTGGGAAGGTTCTGAACATGTTTGTGTGATTATTAATTGGGAAGGTTCTGGACATGTTCATGTGATTATGAATTAGGAAGGTTCTGGACATGTTTGTGTGATTATTAATTGGGAAGGTTCTGGACATGTTTGTGTGATTATTAATTGGGAAGGTTCTGGACATGTTTGTGTGATTATTAATTGGGAAGGTTCTGGACATGTTCATGTGATTATTAATTGGGAAGGTTCCTGACATGTTTGTGTGATTATTAATTGGGAAGGTTCTGGACATGTTTGTGTGATTATTAATTGGGAAGGTTCTGGACATGTTCATGTGATTATTAATTGGGAAGGTTCTGGACATGTTCATGTGATTATTAATTGTGAAGGTTCTGGACATGTTCATGTGATTATTAATTGGGAAGGTTCTGGACATGTTCATGTGATTATTAATTGGGAAGGTTCTGGACATGTTCATGTGATTATTAATTGGGAAGGTTCTGGACATGTTCATGTGATTATTAATTGGGAAGGTTCTGGACATGTTCATGTGATTATGGTGCTGGGATATGTGTCCTATTTTTTCCTCACTACCTTCTACTCTCTCTCTGTCTCTCTCTCTTTTGATCTCTTTCTATCTCTTTCTGTCTATGTGTCTCTCTCTCTCTCTTCTCTCATTTTAATCTCCCTCTCTCTGAACAGAGATGTCCCTGGCTGATCAGAAGCAGGTGTTTCTGCCTTTTTGAGAACCCAGAAACAGCTGTCAGTGAGGAGGAGGAGTCTGCCTCCTAAATGACACTTTACTCACTATGTAGTGTACTACTTTTGACCAGGACACAATACGGGCTCTGGTTAAAAGCAATTCACTATATAGGGAATAGGGTGCCATTTTGGACATAGCCTATGTGTGGGTGAGAGAGTGTTTCCTCCTCTCCTGATCTTTCTGGGTTTATCTTTTCTCAGTCTGTTTCACAACTAACTGAGAACTGCCAGCCGCGGGCAAGAGATGAGAGAACATTAAAAGAAGAGCGATTTATGACCCCCATCTGCCTGACAAGCATCTCCAGCACAGTGTAGCAGGTGTCCACGGATAACCCACTTGCATTTGCAACGTGGCATTTCTGGCCCAGGCAGCATCCAAGCCCAGCACACAAACCTCATAAGTCCCCCATCCAAAAAGTAACTAATCCTAGTAAGTGTCCAAGTTCCAAATTCCGAACCTAATATCCAAAACCATTACGGAAATCTTGTTTCCAAAACCCAAAATGAATGTCCATGATCCAAAACCAATATCAAGCCTTATTTGTATCACCTATACGAAACCTTGGAACATTCTAGTCCTACTGTACCAAAGGTCATCTGGAGGTGGCGTTAAGGACTTCTGTTATAAAGTTGATCATTTCCTTCATACAGTATATTTACTGGAACTCAAACCTGCTGGTCCCATAAACCTAACCCAGCCTGTGGAGCCAACCCAGGTCCCATAAACCTAACCCAGCCTGTGGAGCCAACCCAGGTCCCATAAACCTAACCCAGCCTGTGGAGCCAACCCAGGTCCCATAAACCTAACCCAGCCTGCTACCAGGGAGCTCCATATCTTGTAGCCCTAGCAGCAGTGGACCTCCCAGAGGCTGGGCTTATTATTCACTGACATGCCTGATTTCATGCCACTTCCACCCTGCTGGATTGACAGCTTCCTGGGTATGTGCTCCAGTGCTGCAGCCTGCCCTGTAGTGCATCTGTGTTCACCGTGCCTGCAGAGGGAATACCTGGCCTCTAGTGAGAGTTTGGAGATTATGCACTGTCTCTGTGTTGACACTCCACCACTTCTTGACCTCTGTGACCGCTGTTCTGTTTTTTCTGCCGTCTGACAATTTGGCCTGCATGGCCCTCTGACCCTGACTGTAGAACAGACACATGTGGAAGTCACCCCTGTTGACCTTCTAAATTCACATGGGAAAGAAAACATTGTGATAGAGACATACAGGCCTTTACTATACGACCCTGATAGGACAGGAGGGCAAAAGTTACCATAAGTTCCCAGACGTTACTGCTACTGGCTAGCGTGCAGGTTGTGTGTGTGTATGTTGCCGTGAGTGTGCGTTGGTTCTCTTACTGTGGCAGAGGGAGTCGCTGACGGGCGTGCAGGCGCTCAGCTCCACCTCGATGCCCTCATCACATATGGTGCAGGGCAGGCAGGGGTCCAGGGAGCTGTCCCGGTCGGAGTAGGTGTCGTCTATACACTCCTCACACATCGTGTCGTGGTTGTGCTCGCAGTGTGCCAGCACGCCCTGGCCTGCCGGGCACACCGTGCAGGGCTCGCAGCGCCCAGACACCTCACTCAGGTAGTAGTTGTAGTCACACACGCAGATGGCATTGTTGGAGTCAGTGCAGGGCGTCTGCATGCGCATCAGACCTGTACACATGGTGCAGGGGATACAGGTGTCTGTGTGGCTGTAGGTCTCTGAGTAGGTCTCACCTGGAGGAGAAGAAAGAAGAAGGGGATAGAGAACGATGAGGGGAGGATGAGACAGAGGGGTGAAGGGGAGAGGGGGATGGAGGGAGGAGAGAGGAAAAATGTATATGAGGAGGAGATGAGAGAGACAGTCAGTCAGTCTAATGACATGAATCATGTTTACTGCTGCTGTGTTCATCGAGAGGGGGGACACAGTGATCCAGTGGGTTCTGGATGATTTGTGTTCTGAGACATGAAAGGTGCTCTTGTTGAGGAAGGAGTCTGAAGCCCGCCGCGCTCATTACTATATTGATCTCTGTGTGGACTGTACCGACTGTACTGTAATGATATAGCTCTCTACTGCTCTGAACAGACGATGAGATGGCCTGTATTCAAAGTTAATCAAGCTGGGTTTGGCACAAATGATCACTGATCATTAGATGCTTGGCCACTCTTCATCATTTTAAAGTATGTTTCAAGCTATTTCTGAAAAGAATTCATACGTCTAACAATATTGAGATGTATTAACTTAGCGCACGCCATACGCATGTTTCCCATTGTAAATCAGACTTGTCATGAAACTGTGCGTGTGTGAACAAGCATTATAACTCTGCCAGGAAAACGCCCTCCATTCACCTGACTATAACACCCTTTATTTGCTGTATGATTTGGAACTGTTGGAATTGGGCCATGGGACGGCAGTTTCTAAAAGAGCAATGGCGAATTTGATCACATTTCTGTAGAGGTGTGGGCAGAATGTTTTAGTCTTTTACAGTGATGTTTTCAAACTAAACATGCATGCTGCCTATACTGAGTGACAAACACTTTATTGATTGTATATTCAGAAATGTTTTAATTAAATGCTACTTCTTTGCAAAAGACTAATTGTTTTGTTTATCAATAGATTATTGTGTTTCTTCAGTATCTCCTGCCTTGGGTCTCTGAGATGTCGCGCTCCTATCGCACAGCAATACTGTAGCATATACCCATACTGTCAAGTCTTTTACACAAGCTACCGGTATATTTACTGTGTAGGAAGAATGTATTCATCTGTTTCAGTAATTTATGCTGTATCTAGCTGTAAAGGGCAGTAATTTATTCTGTATCTGGCTGTAAAGGGCAGTAATTTATTCTGTATCTGGCTGTAAAGGGCAGTAATTTATGCTGTATCTGGCTGTAAAGGGCAGTAATTTATTCTGTATCTGGCTGTAAAGGACAGTAATTTATTCTGTATCTGGCTGTAAAGGACAGTAATTTATGCTGTATCTGGCTGTAAAGGGCAGTAATTTATTCTGTATCTAGCTGTAAAGGGCAGTAATTTATTCTGTATCTGGCTGTAAAGGGCAGTAATTTATTCTGTATCTGGCTGTAAAGGACAATAATTTATGCTGTATCTGGCTGTAAAGGACAGTAATTTATGCTGTCTCTGGCTGTAAAGGGCAGTAATTTATTCTGTATCTAGCTGTAAAGGGCAGTAATTTATTCTGTATCTGGCTGTAAAGGGCAGTAATTTATTCTGTATCTGGCTGTAAAGGGCAGTAATTTATTCTGTATCTGGCTGTAAAGGGCAGTAATTTATGCTGTATCTGGCTGTAAAGGGCAGTAATTTATTCTGTATCTGGCTGTAAAGGACAGTAATTTATTCTGTATCTGGCTGTAAAGGACAGTAATTTATGCTGTATCTGGCTGTAAAGGGCAGTAATTTATTCTGTATCTAGCTGTAAAGGGCAGTAATTTATTCTGTATCTGGCTGTAAAGGGCAGTAATTTATTCTGTATCTGGCTGTAAAGGACAATAATTTATGCTGTATCTGGCTGTAAAGGACAGTAATTTATGCTGTCTCTGGCTGTAAAGGGCAGTAATTTATTCTGTATCTAGCTGTAAAGGGCAGTAATTTATTCTGTATCTGGCTGTAAAGGGCAGTAATTTATTCTGTATCTGGCTGTAAAGGGCAGTAATTTATTCTGTATCTGGCTGTAAAGGGCAGTAATTTATGCTGTATCTGGCTGTAAAGGGCAGTAATTTATTCTGTATCTGGCTGTAAAGGGCACTAATTTATTCTGTATCTGGCTGTAAAGGACAGTAATTTATTCTGTATCTGGCTGTAAAGGACAGTAATTTATTCTGTATCTGGCTGTAAAGGACAGTAATTTATTCTGTATCTGGCTGTAAAGGGCAGTAATTTATTCTGTATCTGGCTGTAAAGGGCAGTAATTTATTCTGTATCTGGCTGTAAAGGGCAGTAATTTATTCTGTATCTGGCTGTAAAGGACAGTAATTTATTCTGTATCTGGCTGTAAAGGACAGTAATTTATTCTGTATCTGGCTGTAAAGGACAATAATTTATGCTGTATCTGGCTGTAAAGGACAATAATTTATTCTGTATCTGGCTGTAAAGGACAATAATCTATGCTGTATCTGGCTGTAAAGGACTGTGACACTTTCTGACAGAGAAAACGGTGGCCAATTGTTGTGGACTTCAATTCCAAAAATAAAACGCATTGATTTTTGTTCTTCTCACTAACAGCAAATGGTTGCATCTTGTTATTATGTTTTTATGAATAAGCGTGTCCTCATATCCCCCATTTGCACAACATACTTACTTGTCTGCTTGCAATACAATACTACAACCAATAGAAAATGTGCGTGGAGGAAAGCACAAAAATGACAACTATTGCGTCCAAACTGGCACACGCATGTTTTGTGGTATATTTTGTAGCTACGCAATGTTTATAAAGGAGGCCTCTGATGACTATTTCCTGAGCCAGTTGTAGTTGTCTTTATGAAGTTCCATTAGTAGAATGTGCTCTTCAGGAATGTTGGTGCTAGAAGTTGAGCCATGAAGGTGTTGACCCCAAACTGGGTTATTCTCATGCTGAGTGTTCTTAGCGGTACAAAGTCATCCATTAATATTGCATGTTCTTATAGAATTTTTTTCAGATATAATTGGAACCCTGCTGAATTATTCAGAGTCTGTTATTTTCGTGGCTGTAGGAGATGAGAGTGACGTTTGGTGGGAGAGGAGGGGAGAGGGAGGAGAGGGAGGATAAGAGAGGAGAGGGAGGAGAGGGAAGAGAGGAGAGGAGAGGATAAGAGAGGAGAGGATGAGAGGGTGGAGAGGAGGAGAGGAGAGGATAAGAGAGGATAAGAGAGGAGAGGGTGGAGGAGAGGAGAGGATAAGACAGAACAGGAGAGGATAAGAGAGGAGAGGAGAAGACAGTGGAGTGGAGGGGCAGGCTGGTTTGAATAACAGAACAGCGGGATCCCCACCGGATATAGGGTTCCCCAAATCCCTCTGTACTCCTGTGTGATGCTCTTCTAAATGGGGAACAGGAGAGAGGAGGCATCTTCTGCAATCTGTTCAATGTAGAGCTTTAGAGGCTTCCCTTGCTATTAGAAACAGCAAGTGACGCATGTTTTTGTGTGTGTCTGCATCTGCGTGTGTGCGTGTGTGTGTGTGTGTGTGTGTGTGTGTGTGTGTGTGTGTGTGTGTGTGTGTGTGTGTGTGTGTGTGTGTGTGTGTGTGTGTGTGTGTGTGTGTGTGCAGGACGAGCAGTGAGAAGTGTTGGATGGCAGTTGTGTTCAGTAAGAGAGAGAGAGCGTATTGCTGGTGTGAAAAGCCCTGCAGCAATGTCCCAGTACTTGCCTTGCCTTGTAAGCTCCTCCAGCATGTAAACACAAGCACAGGCTGAGCCTAATATCTCTAACACCTTGTAAACAGCAGCACAGCTTACTACCTGACAACACAGGGTGTCATCTCCCTTACTTTAAACACAGTAGAAACAGAGAATGTGAGAGTTAACGGCATTGAAACATTAGTGGAGGATAAACAGAACAGGATTGGATAAAACAGGCTCATACTGTGAGAACAGGATTGGATAAAACAGGCTCATACTGTGAGAACAGGATGTTATTTCCTCTGAGTTTCCAACTCCAAAATTGGACCATCAAAAAGACCATCAAATAGTAAATATAAATTCATATGTGACAGGGCAATGGAGAGACCTGAGGTTGAGCTCCCTCCACTGACAGGTGGTGGCCCAGGTCCTGAGGTTGAGGTCCCTCCACTGACAGGTGGTGGCCCAGGTCCTGAGGTTGAGCTCCCTCCACTGACAGGTGGTGGCCCAGGTCCTGAGGTTGAGCTCCCTCCACTGACAGGTGGTGGCCCAGGTCCTGAGGTTGAGCTCCCTCCACTGACAGGTGGTGGCCCAGGTCCTGAGGTTGAGCTCCCTCCACTGACAGGTGGTGGCCCAGGTCCTGAGGTTGAGCTCCCTCCACTGACAGGTGGTGGCCCAGGTCCAGTGTTATTGTTCTCACATTTCTCTCAGCAGTCATTTGGCAGTGAGTGGTTCAGATGGTGGTCTGGTCTCTTTATATGGCTCTGGCTAGAGGTAGCAGAGCAGCTCTGACATTGACTGAGTGAGTGGGGCCTTCGATCTGGCGGATAAATAACTGACCTTAGGGTAAATAATGATTTGAAGTAGGACTCAGAGCCTTTGTTTTCTTTTCAGTCAGGCTTGACGGTACAACCTTTCCTCAACCTCCCCAATTATCCCGCAGTGCAACACGCCTCTACCTAATTTTAGCTCGCATGCATAAATCCCTATGCAGTCATGTTATATAAACATGTCTAAACATGACCGTATGCTCCAGAACCACGCACATGTAGGAGAGAGAGAGAGTAAAAATCATTTACCATGCCTGTCACCACCTGAGACCATGCAGAACATTAAGGTTAGCAACATCTTTCCTCTCTTCCTGAATATGATCCTCATGGTTCCTGTCAACCAGACCACCCTCCTCTAGATATCTAGTAGTATGATCCTCATGGTTCCTGTCAACCTGACCACCCTCCTCTAGATATCTAGCAGTATGATCCTCATGGTTCCTGTCAACCTGACCACCCTCCTCTAGATATCTAGCAGTATGTTCCTCATGGTTCCTGTCAACCTGACCACCCTCCTCTAGATATCTAGCAGTATGTTCCTCATGGTTCCTGTCAACCTGACCACCCTCCTCTAGATATCTAGCAGTATGATCCTCATGGTTCCTGTCAACCTGACCACCCTCCTCTAGATATCTAGCAGTATGTTCCTCATGGTTCCTGTCAACCTGACCACCCTCCTCTAGATATCTAGCAGTATGATCCTCATGGTTCCTGTCAACCTGACCACCCTCCTCTAGATATCTAGCAGTATGTTCCTCATGGTTCCTGTCAACCTGACCACCCTCCTCTAGATATCTAGTAGTATGATCCTCATGGTTCCTGTCAACCTGACCACCCTCCTCTAGATATCTAGCAGTATGATCCTCATGGTTCCTGTCAACCTGACCACCCTCCTCTAGATATCTAGCAGTATGTTCCTCATGGTTCCTGTCAACCTGACCACCCTCCTCTAGATATCTAGCAGTATGATCCTCATGGTTCCTGTCAACCTGACCACCCTCCTCTAGATATCTAGCAGTATGATCCTCATGGTTCCTGTCAACCTGACCACCCTCCTCTAGATATCTAGCAGTATGTTCCTCATGGTTCCTGTCAACCTGACCACCCTCCTCTAGATATCTAGCAGTATGATCCTCATGGTTCCTGTCAACCTGACCACCCTCCTCTAGATATCTAGCAGTATGATCCTCATGGTTCCTGTCAACCTGACCACCCTCCTCTAGATATCTAGCAGTATGATCCTCATGGTTCCTGTCAACCTGACCACCCTCCTCTAGATATCTAGCAGTATGATCCTCATGGTTCCTGTCAACCTGACCACCCTCCTCTAGATATCTAGCAGTATGTTCCTCATGGTTCCTGTCAACCTGACCACCCTCCTCTAGATATCTAGCAGTATGTTCCTCATGGTTCCTGTCAACCTGACCACCCTCCTCTAGATATCTAGCAGTATGATCCTCATGGTTCCTGTCAACCTGACCACCCTCCTCTAGATATCTAGCAGTATGATCCTCATGGTTCCTGTCAACCTGACCACCCTCCTCTAGATATCTAGCAGTATGATCCTCATGGTTCCTGTCAACCTGACCACCCTCCTCTAGATATCTAGCAGTATGTTCCTCATGGTTCCTGTCAACCTGACCACCCTCCTCTAGATATCTAGCAGTATGATCCTCATGGTTCCTGTCAACCTGACCACCCTCCTCTAGATATCTAGCAGTATGTTCCTCATGGTTCCTGTCAACCTGACCACCCTCCTCTAGATATCTAGCAGTATGATCCTCATGGTTCCTGTCAACCTGACCACCCTCCTCTAGATATCTAGCAGTATGATCCTCATGGTTCCTGTCAACCTGACCACCCTCCTCTAGATATCTAGCAGTATGATCCTCATGGTTCCTGTCAACCTGACCACCCTCCTCTAGATATCTAGCAGTATGATCCTCATGGTTCCTGTCAACCTGACCACCCTCCTCTAGATATCTAGCAGTATGTTCCTCATGGTTCCTGTCAACCTGACCACCCTCCTCTAGATATCTAGCAGTATGATCCTCATGGTTCCTGTCAACCTGACCACCCTCCTCTAGATATCTAGTAGTATGATCCTCATGGTTCCTGTCAACCTGACCACCCTCCTCTAGATATCTAGCAGTATGATCCTCATGGTTCCTGTCAACCTGACCACCCTCCTCTAGATATCTAGTAGTATGATCCTGTCAGCAGTTAGTGATTGAAGGCTGATGGATGTAGTGTAAATGTGCCAATTCAGCCTGAGAAGGCCCCTCCTCTCACATCGAAGTGTTTCGACCCCATTAGATTAGCATCATTAATAATGCAGGTCTGGACATCCTTAAGCTTCTCCTGTGTCCATCCTCTTTCATCTTCTCCTTTGTCAGCACTATCCTGCTGTGTTCTTCTAGGGGACCATGGCCAATGGCCATTTCCCCACTAATGTCAGACAGCTTTCCTTCCTTAACTCTTTTCTCTCTTTCTGCTATGCTAACATAACATACTGACCTTTCACTGGCTCTTGTTTCTCTGTAGGGCTATACGTTAAACGTTCTAAAACATGCATGCCGGTTTCTATTTGTCTTTTAAAACTTGAAACATTTATTTAACAGTGTGTAATTATCGCCACGCTTCAGTTGTCTGCTTGGCTCGACCCCAAGGTTTACAACATCTGTTTGGGGTATTATTAACATTCCTATAATGCTATTATTAGGATATTAAAAAGCGAAGTCATATCTGGTGACAGTTATGTGTTATCCCTCATTAGCTCACCTAGTGTTGTTCGGGGGTCAGTGGAGTAATGCAGTAGTTTCCGCTGTAGGAGCCACTGAGGACTCTCAAACTAATTTCTCCTCATTCCCCCATTACCCACTGATCCACAATCAGTCAGTCCTCTTTTACGCACTCCATTGACTAAGGAAGCTGTGGTTCTCCTCTTTCTATGTCCTTCTCTCTCTCTGTCTCTCTCTCTTTCCCTCTCTCTCTCTAAATCCCCAACTGAACCCCATTCAGTCAGAGGACTTTCTAAACGCTTCATTGACTGGCCTTTTCTCTCTCCATCCCCACTGATCCCCAGTCAGTTGCAGCCCCCTTTGTGATGCTTCACTGAGAAGCAGCTCTGGATGTGCTGTGTCCCATGACAGGCAGAGAGAGAGAAAGTGGAAAGGACTGATAAATATTTTAGCGGTGCTGACGTTGGCAGGCGTCTAGACCTGAAAGGATAGGGCAATGAGGAGGGGAGGTGTTAGCAGGACAGGAAGTAAAGTATCCAGAGAGGAAGAAGAGGTAAATAAAGATGCTCCCATATTTACCATGAAACAGGAAATGGATGCTCTGAATGTTTTTTCACCTTTTAAAATATTAATACTTGTGCTTTATGAAATACTGCTTCTATCTACGTATACAGATTTTGTTATTCAGGTAAAGGTCCGTGTTTTCAGCCACTGACATCCATTTATAACAATCTCAGGCCCTATTTTTGTTAGTGTTTCAGGGATGCATCAAGCACATTAAGATTTTATTGGGACTAACAAAAATGGACAGGCAGAGAACAATTGTAAATTGGCTCAAATTATCACAAACTAATGCAATTCTGCTAAATTGTGGAATGTTTACCACATTATTGATACCATGTCTGTATCGTGGCTCAAGATAATTGTTTTCAAGGGCTTCCCGAGTGGCGCAGCGGTCTAAGGCACTGCATTGCAGTACTAGAGGTGTCACTACAGATCCGGATTCGATCCCGGGCTGTGTAGCAGCTGGCCGTGACCGGGAGACCCATGAGGTGCGGCTGACTTCCGGGTTAAGCGAGCAGTGTGTTAAGAAGCAGTGCGGCTTGGTGGCGTCGTGTTTCGGAGGACGCATGGCTCTCGACCTTCACCTCCCCTGAGTCCGTACAGGAGTTGCAGCGATGGGACAACACTGACAACACTGTTTTCTGCATCCCTGTGTAGGATATCAAATGGGCGTGGTGCACTGGTATAATTAGTCTGTTTAAATGTGTAAAGATGCAGTCATGTAACACCATGCAAGATGAATGAGCAGACCCTGCTCTTTGGTGCTTGATGCTCCCTCAGACCAGTTTTGTCCCTGTTACAGCCGATGAGTCACATAAAGACTGGTAGGGAATGAGAGTGGAGCGCTCACTAGTGCTTTATCATTTCCCATGAAAAAAAGTGACATCATTTATACATTTTAATTTATTAATTAAGGACTCTTAGGGCAGGGTTCAGTCAAACCTTAGAATACAAGTCCATATTAGGATGTCAAGCGGCTCCAGTTTCCTGCTGTAATCCATCACTTTGTGTAATTTGCTGATAATAATGATTAATTAGTCTCCATTCCTCATCCCCTCCTCTTCCATTTCCATTTCCCCTCCCTTCCAGTTGTTCTTTTACCTCTCTATGTATACTCTCTGGTTGGCTGTTCACCAACTGTCCAGCTGCTGTGGATGAGACTTTGATCTTAAACTGCCAAGCTCCAGGAATGTTTGGAGGTTACATTAAATAGTATGTGCATACCATGTCTTTACACAGGCCAGTGTGGTGTCTGTAGGAGCTTGTTATGGTAATACTATACCAAGCAGAAACACAGACCATCTTCTGACTAAATGACTTAATTGATCTAATTTTAGACCTCGTCTGTTCTGTGTCCTGCTCAAATTGTGTTGGAAACATTGGCATTCCTGGGATTTGTAAAGGACCTCAACTGAAGAATACTTTGTCTGTGAATTGTCACAGTTGTGAAAGAAGATCCTATTTGTATGACTCAGTCAACAGAGCAGACCTGACACCAATCAGGAGTCACAATACACTCTGACATTCTGCTCATCCACCACAACCATGCAGTGACCTTTGAGAACTACACTTTGACTTATAGAAGTGCTGTAGAATCCAGCTGACTCTCTCTCTCTCTGGATTCTATTTCTATGCTATGCAGTGACCTATGAGAACTACACTTTAACTTCTACTATGCATCTTAACTACTGTAAAGGACAACAACAGAAAGAGAGTGAAAGAGAAAGAGAGGGAAAATGGTGAAACAAACCCTAAGATGAAGTGCATATGTATGTTTGCATAAAGGCTCTTCCTCTCTGTAAGACGTTCTAGCACAACATTGGCACCTCTCCCGTCCCGTTTTATCCTCCCTCTGAATCAGTACTAATGGTTTTCAGCCTGAGTTGTAAGTGAACACATTTGGCCCCACTTACAGCCATCAAACATAGGAATTCCTGCCTGTTTCTAAATAACACTTTGTTATTAAAGCAGGGACAGAAGGCTTTTTTTAGTAATGTGCAAATTGGACAGTAACATTTTTGTTCAGGCTTTTTTCTGTTTTGATTGGATGGTTTTAGACGGTGGGGTATTAATGTGTAAATTGCTATTGATGGTGTAAATGAGTGCATTTAAGGTGAAATGTATAGTGTAAGTCCAAACAGTGTAAAAAAAGTTGTAATATACTGTATATATACTTTTTTAAATTCATTTTCGGGATATAAAAACACATTCAGTGTGTACTTAAACGACTAAAACCAGACATAAAGTGTGTAAAAAAGATAATGGACCTATATATTTTTGATAACATAATCATTGAGAACTAACAATCCCCAAAATAAAAACTAGACAGTCAGGGAGAATTGAAAATTCTAAAAACAATTAATTTAGCAGTATAGATTTTGTTATTATGTTTGAGCAAAAGAACACAACATTAGCCATTCTTTACCCCGCCAAGATGGGGGCTTCGAAAATTATGACGCGCTGACGGCCAACCGCGCCCCCTGACGCGCCCCCTGCCGCGCCCCCTGCCACGCCCCCTGCCACGCCCACCACCTAAGCCCCTTTTTGATCCAGAAGAAAACCTCTAGTTGTGCAACTGAAAATAGCTGTGTGTGCGTGCCTGTGTGCATGTGCATAATACAGTATGTCTGTATAGATGTGTACTTGTACATTTGAAGGATGAACTCACTGTCTAGGCACTGGGCGCAGACGGTCTGGTTGGCACCACACCTCCTCACCACCCCCTCTCCAGGTGGGCACACCTCGCAGCACTCTCCACCCTTGGTGTACTGGCCTGACTCACAGGGCACCTGCACCGCCCGCTCCGTCTTAGAAGCCACCAATACCCCAACCTGGCACAGACAGAGGAACAGACAGAAGGGTGTTAAAGCAGAGTTCACCCATAATACTGGCTCATAGAGGGGAACGTTTTGGAGGCAAAAATGACAGACAGATGTGTATTACAATCATGTTCCTAATCTAACCTCGTATCATGATTCGCAATAAATAATTTAGTCTACATTTAAATCACAGACAAATTCTTCTACAGAGCAATACATTGTCCCATCCTCAGAGAGCCTTTAAAGGCACATAAAGGCAAGCCTCAAGGTGCTCACCCATGACTGGTCCAAGTAACACCTATAAGCATATGTGCCTTTCACACTGAAGCTGTCAGTCTGCAGGGTGTTTACAAAGGCTCCTGAACCCATTCATTTATAAGGAGAAGATCTACCTTTGTTTTTCTAATACTTGATTTGTGTTTTCTTCCCCATAGGGGTTACTCTCCTCCTTATTTATTCGCTTGTAGTGCAAATGTTAGTTGAATACTGCTGGCTGGAGCGTACTGCAAGTCCAGGCGGGGCTGTTTCGGGAAGTAAAGCATTTGAGGAGCTTAACTTTTTCTTTAAGGCCAAGACAAACGGAGCTGTCTATGGGGCTATTGGTCAGACTCAGTACTGTTGATGCAGGCCCTGGGAGAGTTAACGTCCTTGTTTTTCTCTCTAATTGCTAGGTGTGGTAAAAGACAGATTCCTCTCTGGAATTTGCATAACAAGTCCTCATATTGCGCAACTTAAAACTATAAATTCACACACGCACGCAAAGGCCTACACACATCCTGCTTCCTGCTACACACAATCTTCTCTCTGTCTCTTTTTATTTCCACTCTTTTTCTCACTGCCTCTCGCCACTTTCCCTCTCTCTCCCCTTCTTTGTCACTTCCTCTCTCTCACTCTGATATAAATGCCAAACAGCTTCACAGGCACAGGACTAAAGCATGTTTTCATACATACAATACATTTAAATAAGGAAACAATAATGTGAAGCACATTCTGAAGTCATAATCATCAAAACCATTAGACTCAAACGCTTTAATGTTTAATGCCTCACATTTTACTAAGAAAAACTGCTGGTCTCTCTCTCACTGAGATGCCTTCTCTCTCTCTCTCTTTAACTGTCTCCCTCTCTCCCCCTCCCTCAGCCCCTGCTTTCATTCAGAAACAGATGCACTGAGAGCAGCCGCCAGCACAGCTCTCTCTCTCTCTGTCCATTGACTCTCATCCGCGCTGTACATTTCTCCCTCTCTCTCTTCCCTCTCTCTACCTTCTCTGTGTGTGCGTGCGTGTCTGTGTGTGCGTGCGTGCCCCCCCCAGTGATATCCCCCACATAATCTCAAACCCTCTCAAGGGCGCAACTTTGGTTTTAGAAGTGGGGGGACATAACTTTTTTATTTAATTTTTATCCAGTCGGATAAACACTCCAGTCTACCCGACCGCTTGGAGGCATCTGCATGGTCCTAAAGCACACCGTTGCATCGTTTTGTACCACAATCCAATGATAAAACTGAGGAGGACAAAAATGCAATTTCAGAACCCCCCCGTCGTCCTCAGTGAAAGTTACACCTGTGACCCCTCTACTCTTGGCATGTCTCCCTCTGTTGGGGAATTACCCAAAGCATTGTTAAACCACACATAAGCATATTTTCTTATCCTTACTAATTTATGCAAACCTTGGCTCTAAACCTCTGTTTTTATTTGAATATGGTCTTACACTATAATCACCAGGTCGGTGAATGTGAACTTGGAATGCCGCCCAAACCCCCAAGTTTATCTGTATTTGTGTGCATCTTGTCAGTGAAATAAACTGGCAATTTACCAGCTTCACCTCTGATAAGGAGCCTGCTACTCTCAACGTGATCTGAGTGACTGAAAGGTGCTGCATAGTCAATCCGACGTCTGCATTGGCCGTGCAGCATTTAGGGTGATATGGCCTCTGCAGAAGTCAGGGTATTCATACTTCTTGAGCTTAGCGGAGCAGCGCCGAACTGTTGTGAAGGAAGTTGTCAAGGAAGTGAGTTTGTGTTTATACAGGACCTCCTGACCTACAGTTGAAGTCGGAAGTTTACATGCACTCATGTTGGAGTCATTAAAACTCGTTTTCAACCACTGCACAAATTTCTTGTTAACAAACTATAGTTTTGGCAAGTCGGTTAGGACATCTACTTTGTGCATGACACACGTAATTTTTCCAACAATTGTTGACAGACAGATTATTTCACTTATAATTCACTGTATCACAATTCCAGTGGGTCAGAGGTTTACAAACACTAAGTTGACTGTGCCTTTAAACAGCTTGGAAAATTCCTAAAATGATGTCATGGCTTTAGAAGCTTCTGATAGGCTCATTGACATCATTTGAGTCAATTGGAGGTGTACCTGTGGATGTATTTCAAGGCTTACCTTCAAACTCAGTCCCTCTTTGCTTGACATCATGGGAAAATCAAAATAAATCAGCCAAGACCTCAGAAAAACTATTGTAGACCTCCACAAGTCTAGTTCATACTTGGGAGCAATTTCCAAATGCCTGAAGGTACTACGTTCATCTGTACAAACAATAGTACGCAAGTATAAACACCATGGGACCACGCAGCCGTCACACCGTTCAGGAAGGAGATGCGTTCTGTCTCCTAGAGATGAATGTACTTTGGTGCGAAAAGTGCAAATCAATTCCAGAACAACAGCAAAGGACCTTGTGAAGATGCTGGAGGAAACAGGTACAAAAGTATCTATATCCACAGTAAAACGAGTCCTATATTGACATAACCTGAAAGGCCGCTTAGCAAGGAAGAAGCCACTGCTCCAAAACCGCCATAATAAAGCCAGACTATGGTTTGCAACTGCACATGGGGACAAAGATCGTACTTTTTGGAGAAATGTCCTCTGGTCTGATGAAACAAAAATAGAACTGTTTGGCCATAATAACCATCGTTATGTTTGGAGGAAAAAGGGAGAGGCTTGCAAGCCGAAGAACACCATCCCAACCGTGAAGCACAGGGGTGGCAGCATCATGTTGTGGAGGTGCTTTGCAGCAGGAGGGACTGGTGCACTTCACAAAATAGATGGCATCATGAGGAGGAAAATTATGTGGATATATTGAAGCAACGTCTCAAGACATCAGTCAGGAAGTTGAAGCTTGGACGCAAATGGGTCTTCCAAATGGACAATGACCCCAAGCATAGTTGTAAAGTTGTGGCAAATTGGCTTAAGGACAACAAAGTCAAGGTATTGGAGTGGCCATCACAAAGCCCTGACCTCAATCCTATAGAACATTTGTGGGCAGAACTGAAAAAGTGTGTGTGAGCAAGGATGCCTTCAAACCTGACTCAGTTACACCAGCTCTGTCAGGAGGAATGGGCCATAATTCACCCAACTTATTGTGGGAAGCTTGTAAAAGGCTACCCAAACGTTTGGCCCAAGTTAAACAATTTAAAGGCAATGCTACCAAATACTTATCAAGGTGTGCGCTACTGGTGGAGAAGTCAGGTGCAGGAGAGGAGAGAGTTGTGAACAGGCACACACTTTATTAAGGCAGAGGCAAAATAAACCGACAGACGCCACTGCGTCAAAACCTCCAGCCAAAGTTAAAAGTGTAATGCGCGAAACAGTCACAAAATACGAGCAAATGTTGTACAATAAACATCCCTCGAAAAAGCCACAGACAAACGGGGAAAAACCCAGCCTGGCGCGTACACACAAACACGTAACAAAAAACAATATCACACAAAGACATGGAGGGGAACAGAGGAATAAATACATGCAGTGTGATTAGGGAATGAAAACCAGGTGTGCAGGGAACAAGACAAAACAAATGGAACAATGGAAAAATGGAGCGGCGATGGCTAGAAAGCCGGTGACGTCGACCGGGGAACGCCGCCCGAACAAGGAGAGGGGCCGACTTCGGCGGAAGTCGTGACAATACTAATTGAGTGTATGTAAACTTCTGACCCACTGGGAATGTGATGAAAGAAATAAAAGCTGAAATAAATCATTCTCTCTACTATTATTCTGACATTTCACATTCTTAAAATAAAGTGCTGATCCTAATTGACCTAAGACAGGGAATTTTTACAAGGATTAAATATCAGGAATGGTGAAACTGAGTTTAAATGTATTTGGCTAAGGTGTATGTAAACTTCCGACATCAACTGTACCTATCATCAACCAATCATGTCAATGAGGACCTATACGGAGCCCTCCGCATTGTCACAGAATTTGAGACGCGCACAGCGATGCGGTACAGAGCTCATTTTTGTCTCTGCATGCCTCCCCTCCGTAGACTCCGCAATTGCATCACACCATCCATACGGAGCCTCCGACCACATTTTCGGATCAAGCATAAATTGGCTTTAAGTCTTTAACTCAAACGTGTAGAATAAGACAATGCCCTCACAGACACACACACACACACACACACACACACATGTAAATGCACACACCAGGTCACATCCCCAGCCTTGAGATGCCTGCTTTGCACTCTCCCCGATTTCATAGTCAATTAGAGACTATTTCTGAATCTAATTCTACAAACATGCTCTATACTACCACAATGTTGTAAAGAAGCTGTCAAAACAGACTGCTCCTGAGTCATGTAGAGGGCTGTTCACATGGTGAGTGAGTGAACAAGCCTTATTAGACCAGCAGGTCTTGAAATATCAGGAGCCTATGACAGCCACTCAGCAAATAATAGCAAATAGTTTGTAATCATCCCCATCACCATTATCATTATCATCACCCAACTATCGAAAATTCACATGCATGTCATGAATTGCTCAAAACTTTCTGAACTTCAGATAAGTCACTACCTCCACTTCAACAGAAGCCTACTGCCAAAAAAAAGAAAATATGGGTATTTTAGGATTTCATGACAGGTTCATTCATAAAAACTGTTATTAGATCACATACGGACTGAAATGTTAAGGGTTTCATCAGTCATCAGTAAATGGCAGCGATCGGTTTCATATATGCATACTCAGTGTTGGGGAAGCTACTCTGAAAATATATTTTACCAAGCTACCAATTACTTCACACTGGAAGAAGTTAAACTGGGTATATGGGTGAAGTAGGCAATCATTTTTTTTCCAGCATTAAACCTGCCTAATTCTCACTTGAAACATTCGTTTTTTGGTTTCTTAGGCTAAATTACACATTCTGTTAACATATGACCTCAATTGCAATTTGTTATCTATGGCATTTTAGGTGCACATATTAACGTTTTTTAAGAACTAGTTTGGATGTAGTGAACTACTTTTTCAAAGTAACTTTAGTTAAGTCAAATATATATTTTCTTAAGGGTAGCTTTAGTGTAGTTTAACATCTTCCAGTGTGAAGTAATTGGTAACTTGGTCAACAATATTTTCAGAGTAGCTTCCCCTACACTAAGTATGCATATTTACCGATGACTGACCAAGCCTTTCATTTCAGTCCGTATGTGATCTTATCACAGTTTTGAATGGACGGACCTGCTATGAATTCCTACATTGTAAAAGGAACCTTGGGCTATGGCACCTGCCTATGAAAACCTTCCAGGATGGTTGTTCTATAAAGGATTCAGATGAAGAGCATAGGGAACTATAACTGTTATTATGATCAGTTCTGAGATGGGGGTGGTAATCACCTTCCCTCCAGCAGCTCTCCTCAGATTAGTATCGTGACTAATTTGCCAGCATTAGATGGAGAAATACGAGGGACAGTGCAGGGATCCCCAGTCCAATGCAACTACAGTGTTATAACGCAAAGTAATAAAATGCAAACAATGAACACGTTTCTCCCATGCTACCTATTCAATCAAAATGAAATATATCTTTATGAAATCAGAGTTATAAATCATGCCACTACTCACCACTCCAAACAACATCACCAATGATAAGGTACCCGCCATGCTTCGGTTTCCTACAGTGTCATAAACAAATAGACTATACTAAATGGATACTGCAAAGGAACATACAGGACGAATTGTTCATTTTAATTCCAGTGGAAATTCTTTATCAATGAGTCCGCAGTGAATTCCCCATGCTCTTCGCTGCCGTGTAGCGTTCGAGACCTTTTGAGAGTGAGATGCGTCGCATTAGTAGTTCACTGGTGCGTGCGTGCAGCGTCCAGGCGCAGACTGACTGTACTAAGCGCTATCCAGCAGTGCACTGCGGAGGCAAGAGTCGTGCACGAACTGAAGAGAGGCACGTCCACTCTTTCCCGATTTACCCTGTGACTTCTGCAGTAGACGACTTGAACGATTTACACCTGGGATCATCAACTAGATTCAGACGCGCGTCAATTTTTTCTTGAGTGGAAGGTTGGGGGGCAAGAACATAATAACAAATAATTTGTAGACTTCAAATTGACCGCATTAAGCCCAAACAGATATAATATTTGACTAAAACATTATAATTCCAAACCTTGCTTGCATTTGTATATGGTAATGTGTCTCTATATTATACATGGAAATACTTGGGAACAGATATTCCAAATTAAAATAACTTGGAGCTGATTTACATTGTTTTATGTCCAACAATGAAAATGCAACAAAAAGAAAACATAAAAAAACACCTGCAGTACAAATTCGGCACTCGGGCCGCCAGTTGGGGAACCCTGATCTACATAGACAAGAGACACGGATCAACTGGAGTCACTTTTCTGACACTTCATCTATCTCTCTCTCTCGCTTTCTCTCTATCGCTCTCTCTCGCGCTCTAGCTTTCCCTCCAAAGTGTTGCATTGCATGTTGTTTGCCAAAGAAAGCATCCCCGGAAATCTACCTGAAATCTACTGGGTAGATGCGTTTTTCACATGCAGTTTTGTTGATCATTTCTGATTGATGTGGTCTGTATTACTGCGTCAACTGTATATTAATGAATGAATTTCATGAGCTGGTGCACACCCCAAAAGTTGGTAGAGGTGCTGACCAACGGCGAGCAAACTAAGCAACAAAAAAAAGAGAGTCGCATACTCTATATACAAGCTCCCGGTAATGTATTGGGTAAACCACTAACGTTTTGGCATCACTGCCTTCTTCAGGGTCTGGTGTCAAGCACATCATCATTCTAGGCACAGCTTGATTCTTGCGCTTTTTACATGTTCACCTAGTAGGCTACGGTACGTAGGCCTATAGCCTACAATATTTACCAGCTGCACCCCAAAAATAAAATATATACAGTATATGTAGCGAACAAAAGAAGTGGGAAGCAAATCCAGACGTGAAAGGCAAACACCCTGCTCAACGCGCCAATAGGGTTAACCCACTTGGTGGGAATTGTAAAGTGGCTCATATATTGAGGACCGCCATACTGCCCCTTTCGAGCCGGCAGGCACGTCGACTTTCTTTCAAACCCCTTCACAAGTATCTCTGCCTTTCGATGGCCCAACGGCCGCCACCCGACTTGACACCAACGTAGTGAACAGAGGGATCGGCAAGCGAATCCTGGTCTCCGGCGTGAAAGGCAAACCCCCTATGCATCGCGACAATAGGGTTAACCCACTTGGTGGGAATTGTAACATGGCTCAAAGAGCTAGGCTTTTTACCAGCCACACCACAGTATCTTACACAATATAATGATGCACCACAAGAGGGAGACTGCTTCACTTGCATAGTTGGTCATCCCTGAAGTAACACTACTGTGAATGATCAGACTATCAAGGTAAGACAGTTCAATGAGGGATGTGCACTTTCAAGAAAGAAACAACTGAATTAATATTGACTCATGCTTTACAATCCATTTTATAACATAATTTCATGTCATGTAATTTCATACCAAGGCTTACAACCGTTGACCTACCACTTGTACTTATAGTACCATGACACAATGCCATATGGTAAGTGAATAGAGTGAGCGAGAGTGTGAATTTTCAATTGAGCAATTATGCTCATACACACACCTCTGGGATATGCTCTGTATTGAACCTGTCCATCAAAGCAGATCACATGGTCCATTATGTGGAGTTTTTGGACAGGCTCCATAGTCCTTGATGGTACACTACATTTGGGAAGGCCACTGAAAGACCACTAATGCACATCTGAGTTCTATAATTGTGTTTACTGCTCATTGAGGTATTTACACTTAAATGCAAACCAGTGTTGATGGCTATTGATCTCAGACAATTTGGCCAGCAGAAGCCACCAATCAGGTTGCAGCACACTGAACCTGCTACCGTCACGTCCCACCTCCACTCTAACCTTATTGTCCTCCTGACCCTGTTTGGCACCACCCCTTCTGTACCTATCAGCTGAGGGGGTCTGCTCTACTCTATGGGCTGAAGCCCCCTTGTATTGGCAGGCTGGTTGGGTTTCACTGTTGAGATCTGAATACTCTCCTTTATTGATCTCTGGACACATCAATGATCCCACATCCTCCCAGAAGACCAGCCCCCACTCCTCACACCCCCATGTCCCTCATCCAGAGGACACGGACCAACCAGTCACTTTAATCTAAAACATTGCATAGGAAATACACAAGTAAGAAAGTATTCTACTGTGTCACTGACATTTACAGATGGTGTCACTCAAGTTGTTTTTTGTTTGTATACATGTAGCCACAATATGACTCTTAAGACTATATTATTATCCATTATGGTAGGTGGTAGGCCTACCATAGTTTGTTGTCATACACTTGGTTGGTTTGTTAAGATGATTGCCATGGCAACTTGCTAGTGGATAAACAGCCCATTGAAAGAGGTGATGATGAATATGATGGTGATTACATGGTTATGGAGGTGTATAGAACTTATAGCTGAAATGTAGCTATCCAACTGGCCATAAATAGAAAAAAGCGAGTGAATGAGAGCTCTTTAAGTAGTGTTATGTATATGCTGCTGGTGTGCTGACAAGGCCTTCTATGAGTCATACATTATTCTCTCCCCACATATCCTGTTCCTGTCCTTATGATTAGTCAGCATACTGTAAGCCAATGTCATTCCACTCGGCAAGGTCACTCATAAAATACAGTCTTGATAAAGATTTGATGAGGCTGAACGTTTTAAAGGTTTGAATTGGTAAAGTAGCTGAATGGCCTATTCATTAGAATAAGTAATGAAACATGATAAGTTTCTTAAAGTACCTTACTCATGACTTTGCCTCATACAGTCTGTTACAGTTTGGTATGGTAACATGGACAGTCTCACTAAGAGACTAGAGAGGGTTGTGCTGAAAGCCTCAAAGATTACTGGCTGTCCTGGGACCTTCCCTCTGTGAGCTTACTGTACACCAAGCGCACCTTCAAATGTGCGGAAAAAATAATCAACGACCCCTCCCATCCATCCAATTACCTCTTTCAGCCCCTCCCCTCTGGTAGGCACATAGGTCATTCACCACCAAAACTGAACGTTTTAAAAACAGTGTTTTTCCCGCAGCAATCAGATCTTTGAACTCCCTTCAATAATATAGAGCTACACTAGATGGCCAAAGGTATGTGGACACCCCTTCAAGTTAGTGGATTCACCTATTTCAGCCACACCCGTTGCTGACAGATGTATAAAATCAGGCTCACAGCCATGCAATCTCCATAAAAAGACAGTGGCTGTAGGATGGTCGGTACTGAAGAGCTCAGTGACTTTCAACGTGGCACCGTCATAGGATGGGACCTTTCCAACAAGTCAATGTATCAAATTTCTGCCCTGCTAGAGATGCCCCAGTCAACTGGTGTTGTTATTGTGAAGTGGAAACATCTAGGAGCAACAATGGCTCAGCCGTGAAGTGGTAGGCCACACAAGCTCACAGAACAGGACCCCCGAATGCTGAAGCGCGTAACTCCTATTAATCATCTGTCCTCGGTTGCAACACTCACTACCGCATTCCAACCTGCCACTGGCAGCAACATCAGCACAAGAACTGTTCGTCGGGAGCTTCATGAAGTGGGTTCCCATGTCCAAGCAGCCGCACACAAGCCTAAGATCATCATGCGCTATGCCAAGTGTTGACTGGAGTGGTGTAAAGCTCGCCGCCATTGGACTCTGGAGCCGTGGAAACGCGCTCTGTAGAGTGATAAATCCCGCTTCACATCTGGCAGTCCGACGGACGAATCTGGCATTGGCGGATGCTAGGAGAACTCTTCCTGCCCCAACGCGTAGTGCCAATTGTAAAATATGGTGGAGAAGGAATAATGGTCTGGGGCTGTTTATCATGGTTCGGGCTAGGCCCCTTAATGCTACAGAATACAATGGCATTCTAGACAATCTGTGCTTCCAACTTTGTGGCAACAGTTTGGGGAAGGCCCTATCCTGTTTCAGCCTGACAATGCCCCCGTGCAGAAATGGCTTGAAGAGATTAATGTGGAAAATCTTGACTGGCCTGCGCAGAGCCCTGACCTCAACCCCATCGAACAACTTTGGGATGAATTGGAACGTCGGCTGCGAACCAGGCCTAATCGCCCAACATCAGTGACCGACCTCACTAATGGTCTTGTGGCTGAATGGAAGCAAGTCCCCGTGGCAAAGTTCCAACAACTAGTGGAGTTAGAGCCTATCAGCACAGTGTACTGGAGTTAGGGCCTATCAGCGCAGTGTACTGGAGTTAGAGCCTATCAGCACAGTGTTCTGGAGTTAGAGCCTATCAGCACAGTGTACTGGAGTTAGAGCCTATCAGTACAGTGTACTGGAGTTAGAGCCTATCAGCACAGTGTACTGGAGTTAGGGCCTATCAGCACAGTGTTCTGGAGTTAGAGCCTATCAGCACAGTGTGTACTGGAGTTAGAGCCTATCAGCACAGTGTACTGGAGTTAGAGCCTATCAGCACAGTGTACTTGAGTTAGAGCCTATCAGCACAGTGTACTGGAGTTAGAGCCTATCAGCACAGTGTACTGGAGTTAGAGCCTATCAGCACAGTGTACTTGAGTTAGAGCCTATCAGCACAGTGTTCTGGAGTTAGAGCCTATCAGCACAGTGTACTGGAGTTAGAGCCTATCAGCACAGTGTACTTGAGTTAGAGCCTATCAGCACAGTGTACTGGAGTTAGAGCCTCTCAGCACAGTGTACTGGAGTTAGAGCCTATCAGCACAGTGTACTGGAGTTAGCGCCTATCAGCACAGTGTACTGGAGTTAGAGCCTATCAGCACAGTGTACTGGAGTTAGAGCCTATCAGCACAGTCTACTGGAGTTAGAGCCTATCAGCACAGTGTACTGGAGTTAGAGCCTATCAGCACAGTGTACTGGAGTTAGAGCCTATCAGCACAGTCTACTGGAGTTAGAGCCTATCAGCACAGTGTACTGGAGTTAGAGCCTATCAGCACAGTGTACTGGAGTTAGAGCCTATCAGCACAGTGTACTGGAGTTAGAGCCTATCAGCACAGTGTACACTGAGGCTGGGACCGGGCAGGTAGAGGCTGATCTCAGAGGTGGACTGTTCCGTATGAGGTCACAGCCTGGTGTGCATTTCAGCATGGAGTGGAGAGAGTGGACACCACATGTGTGTATCTATTGTTATGAAGGAAATAGGTTATCACCTGAGAATGGTTACAGAAAAGCCCAACATCTAAAAACAAGAAATATGGTTCCCTTACATAAAAGAGCAGCGGTTCAAATGTGGACTTTAGCCAAGACTGCAGCAGGGGAGCATTTTTCATTGGCCAGCCATCTTTGTGTTGTCACATTAATTTTGGCATTTACCGTAACCCTGACAGATTGATGGATTTCTGTGTTCAGATCGGATGTCAAGGGTTCAAAGAGGATGATGAAAAAGGATGCACAAAATGAGGATCCCATCAGGACCATTATATAAATGCCCCCTCTCCCCCTTAAAGTGTTATTATAGGAACCACATTCAGGTGGAGTTGCTTAGAAACCTGAAGATTCTTCATTGTTCTGAAATCTGTTTTCATTAGAACATCAGGTTATTGGGGGGGGGGGGGGGGGGATCCGTGCATGACTCCATGCTCCCCCCTCAATCATAATGCGATGCTAAGTGCATTAGTTATGTGTTAATTAGCCCTCTCGTTAATGGGCTGACTAATGATATCCATTCTGTTTTGGGGCCTGCGGTCAACAAGTCCAAAATCACAGATGACTTTATCTCTCCCTCTGTTTCTTTTAGGGAATATTCCTTTGTTCTAGTTGTGTGTGCATGTATAACTCTCCCCTGTGAGTATTTTGCTAGATTGAGTCATGTTTACTATGCTTTGTACTGTGCCGAATTCCTCTAACTGACATGGACAGTGAATTCAAATGACAGCTCTGTATAAAATCAAAGGGAAAAATCAAAACGCATAGAACATGTTATACAGCACCCTTCATCATGCATTGTGTGGCTATACTGTATCTTCAAAGTGTAAACTCATACCTCATGTCTCGAGTCACAGTCCTCCTCTTACATCTGTGAGGCCAGTGGGAGTTGGGCTGGGGCTGGTAGGAGGCACTAACCATGACCAGACTTTGACCCAATCTACCCCTTGACTCTGTGGCTCAGAAGGGAAAGCTAGTGCAGAGTTATGGGTCATATTATAGCTCCCTGAGATGCTCATTCTATCTGGGAGGAGACAAGGGAAACCAATCCAACCACTGTCCAAGCCCAACCGTTGTCTCCACACAGCCCGTGATGGTGCAATGTGTTTACACTGACTCGACCCACGCACCCACTAACACCACCTTTCTCAGCTGACTAACCCAGCACCCACAATACTAACATAAACAATGGGCAGGTGTTATGTAATGGTTCTGAGTAGTTGTAAAGTCCCTCGACCCTGTTCCTGGTTACAAGCCTGGCGACAGGCCCATGTCGCCCTTCCGGCTCACGCCCGCTCCCCTGCTGTTATCTCGTAAGGCAGCAGCACGAAACCAAACAGAATCAGTGGTCAGGGTTGTGGCAAGGTGCACTGAGGCTGTGGAGACCAAGTTGTTAAGCACCTGACCTGTTAGAGGGGATGATCCTGAGGATATCACAGGGAAGTGGCCATGGCTCCCTGTGTTTGTACAGGTGATAGAGACAGACCTGTCTATTACAGTATGGTCTATCTGGCCATTAGAGCATTGAGGAGTGAGAGGGTGTCAGACAAATACAGACATGGTGGTCCTCTGTTGGCCCTGAGGATGTGGTCTGAGAATTCAGCAAACAGGATGGAAGTCCAGTGTGCCCCTGACATACCCCAGATGTGAGAAAGATGTTGTCTGTAAGCAGGCAGGTCAGCTAATAAACACAGCATCCCGTTTCCATTTGTGGGATAGATGCTAGGTTGTTCATGTTGTGTGGGTAGACTAGAATGGAAAACTCCCCACTGGGAACACACTGGTTGAATCAACGTTGTTTCCATGTAATTTAAATGGAATTACTTTGAACCAACGTGGAATAGATGTTGAATTGACGTCTGTGCCCAGTGGGTCCTGCCTCCCTTCTCCTACTGATTGTACAGAGTGTCGTAGAGCACATGGGGGCACATGTAGGAACCCAACCTGGTGGATGGATGCATAGCAGTATTTTGCAACTGGACACTCACCACCACATACTGGCAACAGAAAAGAGAGGAGTGATTGTCTTTAGTCTCCCTCCTGCTCTCCCCTCCCATTCTAATCAGTCTGGTTGAGCTACTAGCTCTAATCAGCTAAATGGATGGTCTGCTCTGGGTGAATATTGATGATGTTGGGAGGTGGGGACCTTAACCTCCCCTGGGGTCTTCTCTGGGGGAGGGAGATTATTATTGCATATTGTTGTGGCAGAATTAGAATTTTCCACAACAATACTGTTATTATTGTATTGTGTAAAATGGTGTGTATAACATTTAAAGAACATATCAGTAATGTATTTTATTATGAGTATATCAGTATCTGTAGTTTGCTATTTGCACTATGATATGGTTTCATTTGTATCTCTCAATACATACAATATGTATTGAGGGGAGGGGGGGGTTAAGGCATCGCAGCTATTTTGTTCTGGACACACGCAGCTAGTCATGTATTCAGCATATCAAACAGTGGAATGATCAAAGTGTCTTAGTGTATGTGAGAGTGCATGGGAACTAAGCCAGGAGACCATCGTTTAAACCTCTCATCCTCTGTATGAGTGTCCTGGGATCCTTAACAACCACTGAGACCAAGACCTCCACTGGATGTCTTCTTCTTATCTGTGAAATGGACAGCACCAGGGAGGAGAGGAGATGAGATGAGATGAGATGAAATGAGAGGAGAGGAGAGGTTACTGGGTTCAAGATAATAGAGGGGGGAGAAAATGGGTGAGAGAGGGGGCTGAGAAGGGGAAGAGATGAGTGTAGCAGAGAAAGAGGAGTCGAACTGAAAGAAAGAGCAAACGAGGGAAGGAGGAAAGGAGAAGTGTTAACACAGACAATCTTAGTGATGCGTATTGACAGCCAGGCACAGAGAGGGATTAATCTGATTGGTTGGTGGCCTGGTATTGAATAACCATCAGTGATAACCTGATCTCCTCTCTCTTCCTCCCTGCTTCCTTCCTTTCCACAATGTGATCTGATCTCAGGCTCTCATTGAACTCTGCAGGCACTGGACTTCCTCAGCTCCATTCTATTGAATAATATTTACTAATGAATTATTACATTTAATAGGATATTCAAAGTGTGTGCCTGATCCAATGAAATAAACCATATGAATAAATAATACGCCAATTGTGAAATGGCAATCCAAAGAATGCTTACTTACGAATCCAAAACATCCAAACACAAATGTAGGCCTACATTATGTTGATGTGTGTGCTTCAATATGTATTTAGTTTTGTTTGTGTGTAATTTTACTTGCCACCCAGGGCGGATGTGGAAAGATAAAAGTGTGCGTGTGTGTTTTCAAATCAAATCAAGTTTTATTGGTCACATACACATGGTTAGCAGATGTTAATGCGAGTGTAGCGAAATGCTTGTAAAGAAATAATACATAAAAAAAAACTAAATACAGCATAGTTTCCTAAGAACGCGAAGCGAGGCGGCCATCTCTGTCGGCGCCGGATGTCTGTCTGTCTGTCTGTCTGTCTGTCTGTCTGTCTGTCTGTCTGTCTGTCTGTCTGTCTGTCTGTCTGTCTGTCTGTCTGTCTGTCTGTCTGTCTGTCTGTCTGTCTGTCTGTCTGTCTGTCTGTCTGTCTGTCTGTCTGTCTGTCTGTGTTGCATATGCTTATTTGCACGGGTCAGTCTAACCACTTTGTTTGCCTCATTGGCAGTGATCAAAGCCTTTAACCTTGTGTGGCTGGGACAGGTTCAGTCAAGCAGCACACCTGGCTTCAAGCTAATGTCCTGGAAATCCCCAACAAGCAAACGAGGAGAAAGTAAATTATCTCTGTGTGTGTGAGTGTGTGTGCGTTTGCATGGGTGTGTGTGTGTTTGCGTGCATGTGCATGTGTTTGTGTGTGTTTGTACAGTACGTGTCATGCAAGTGTTTATACAGGATGTGTTTGTGGCAGTGTGTGTGGCATGCTTATGTCTCTATTGTTTTTGCAAATGGATGCTAGAATTTGCACTTTAACTCTTTCCCATTTCTCCTCCTCCTCTCTATCCTGCTGTATTTTCATCATCTCTCTCTCTAATCAGCAGCCCAATAAACCTCATCATAGACAACCTTACATGCTGCATCCCAACAGACTATATACTGCTCTTTGTGTCCCTTATCATTCCAGCCACAAAGCAATAGCCTTGCTGTTATATCATCACAGGGTCCTCTCTATACAAACCCCATCCGTATCAGAATTGTTTACAGGTGAAAAAGACCGTCCAACAACAATCACAGAAGTATCCAGACATGCCATTTCATAACAGGAAGGAATTCATATTAAGCTTTGTTATTGTGGCCACAGCTCTTGAGGCAACAGAGAAAGTTTTTCCATCCATCCCACTGCATCTTCATTCAGTAATACATGATGAGAAGTAGAGTTTATTAAAATGTCTGAAGGTTCAATAGAGCTCAGGGTCGGGTAGAGGTAAACCCAGTCATCGACTAGGAGAGGGTCTTCTCATAGCCTTCTTCTCAGTGGATTTGTAGCATCAACCCTGTCATAAGTTGTTAATGTACAGTATGTAGCAGAACAGTGGTTGAGATTGATGATTTAGCAGGTACCAGTCCCTAAGAAACAGACGCAGATTCAAAATGAACTGGAACTCAGTTTCACTGGTGCCCAATTATTAGCCTTAATTGTTTCCTGCAAAGTTGTACTTGAGGTTTCCCCCGACCTGGGATTTGCTGGTGGGGGTAGGGGGGACAGGAGGGGTTGTGGAAGGTTCAGTTCTTGAATAACTAGATAGTTAAAATAAAATAAAATTTTATTGGGCACATACACATGGTTAGCAGATGTTATTGCGAGTGTAGTGAAATGCTTGTGCTTCTAGTTCCGACAGTGCAGCAATATCTAACAAGTAATCTAACAATTCCACAACAACTACCTAATACACACAAATCTAAGTAAAGGAATGGAATAGGAATATATACATATAAATATACGTATGAGCAATGACAGAGCAGCATAGGCAAGATGCAATAGATGGTATAAAATACAGTATATACATACATATGAGATGAGTAATGCAAGATATGTAAACATTATTAAAGTGGCATTATTAAAGTGACCAGTGATCCATTTATTAAAGTGGCCAATGATTTGAGTCTGTATGTAGGCAGCAGCCTCAATGTGTTAGTGATGGCTGTTTAACAGTCTTATGGCCTTGAGATAGAAGCTGTTTTTCAGTCTCTCTGTCCCAGCTTTGATGCACCTGTACTGACCTCGCCTTCTGGATGATAGCAGGATGAACAGGCAGTGGCTCAAGTGGTTGTTGTCCTTGATGATCTTTTTGGCCTTCCTGTGACATCGGGTGCTGTATGTGTCCTGGAGGGCAGGAAGTTTGCCTCGTGATGTGTTGTGCTGACTGCACCACCCTCTGGAGAGCCCTGCGGTTGTGGGCGGTGCAGTTGCCGTACCAGGCGGTGATACAGTCCAACAGGATGCTCTCAATTGTGCATCTGTAATAGTTTGTAAAGGTTTTAGGTGACAAGCCAAATTTCTTCAGCCTCCTGAGGTTTAAGAGGTGCTGTCGCGCCTTCTTCACCACACTGTCTGTGTGGGTGGACCATTTCAGTTTGTCCGTGATGTGTACACCAAGGAACATAAAACGTTCCATCTTCTCCACTGCTGTCCCGTCGATGTGGATAGGGGGGTGCTCCCTCTGCTGTTTCCTGAAGTCCACGGTCATCTCCTTTGTTTTGTTGACGTTGAGTGAGAGGTTGTTTTCCTGACACCACACTCCGAGTGCCCTCACCTCCTCCCTGTAGGCCGTCTCATCATTGTTGGTAATCAAGCCTACTACTGTAGTGTCGTCTGCAAACTTGATGATTGAGTTGGAGGCGTGCATGGCCACGCAGTCATGGGTGAATAGGGAGTACTGGAGGGGGCTGAGCACGCACCCTTGTGGGGTCCCAGTGTTGACGATCAGCGAAGTGGAGATGTTATTTCCTTCCTTCATCACCTAGGGGCGGCCCGTCAAGAAGTCCAGGATCCAATTGCACAGGGCAGGGTTGAGACCCAGGGCCTCAAGCTTAATGATGAGCTTGGAGGGTATTATGGTGTTGAATGCTGAGCTATAGTCAATGAACAGCATTCTTATATAGGTATTCCTCTTGTCCAGATGGGATAGGGCAGTGTGCAGTGTGATGGCGATTGCATCGTCTGTGGACCTATTGGGGTGGTAAGCAAATTGAAGTGGATCTAGGGTGACAGGTAAGGTGGAGGTGTTATGATCCTTGACTAGTCTCTCAAAGCACTTCATTATGACAGAAGTGAGTGCTGCGGGGCAATAGTCATTTAGTTCAGTTACCTTTACATTCTTGGGTAAGCCAAGCGGTCTCTGTTTCAGGCCAGGTGCCAACCAATCACAGCTGATTTATCGCCAACACACAACCCAAGTAGATAAACATTATGACAGTTGTGTCCAGCAGCTTTTTAATAACAGCTTGTTTTTATTCATATGAAATCAGAGAGCATATGGCCCTATGCATATTAAGATGCACTCTTTATGGGGTATAGAAGTTCAGGCCTCCCCCTGATCTACAGTGTACCACCTCAGACAGACATCGACCCCTTGGGGCGTCATGACATTGGAGCGTGGAGAGGGGAAGGGAAGGATGGCTGATTATTTTTCACCAAGTCTAAATCATCCCTCTCTCGCCCTCCCTCCATGCCTGCTTCTCTCCCTCCCTCCTTTTCCCATCCTCTCTCCACCTGGAAAAATAGCAGGCGGTGAAACGTGATCACGTATGTGTGTGTGTGTGGGGGGCGCTGGGCTGGGCGCTGGGCTGGGCGCTGGGCTGTCCTACTAATGGAGATGAATGTGGGCTCAGGACTGTCTCCTGGGCCAAACGGCCACTGCACTGCCATCACGCTGAGAGATCCATTTCTCTCCAGCTTCCGTCCGAGCTGCAAATCTTTTTTAATGAGTGGGGAGGACTGAGACTCACAACTGGAGCTGGAAGATTGGGGGGGGGGGGGGTAGAGAGAGGAAGAGAAGAATAGTGACTGGAGGACTATCCTATGCTGAGTCGCCAGAACACGCTAACATCTGCTTTTCAGGGATGGAGTATTTTCAACCTAACTTCCGTTTCCCCTGAAAATCGGAAGTGGGAACTTCGCTTTGACGTCTTTCTATGCCTCCTACGTTAGGCTATTGGAGGACTGACGTAAGATAAAGGAGGATGGATGATAAAGCAAGAAAGAGAAAGAGGGAGGAGTGGATAAAAGGGGTATTGATATTCATGGGGGAATAATGCAGTGAGAGACACAGAGAGAGACTGACAGAGATAAAGAGATCATGATTGCAAACAAGTCACCTCTTTGGCTCACCGTGTGAGGAAGTCTTGCAAACACCAAATCTGCTCATCACCACTCTTTCCCTTCCTCCTCCCTTGTACACTCTTAGAAAAAAAGGTGCTATCTGGAACCTAAAAGGGTTCTCCGGCTGTCCCCATAGGAGAACCTTTCCACAGAGGGTTCTATATGGAACCCAAAAGGGTTCTCCTCCTCCTCTCCCTATTCCTCCCCCTTTCTCTCACTCTCTTTCTCTCTCTCTCTCTCTCTCTCTCTCCGTCACAGACCTGAAGTGTTTCCTAACCATGTGACCTGAAGAGGAAAAACTCCAAGCCCTTATTTATGAACAGTAGCTACCCAATGTGAAGACCTACAGTATTTCCCTTCCAGTTGTGAATCAGCCCAGTTCCACTGTACATGTTCTGCTTCTGCTGTAGAGAGATGAGTCATCAGCCAGTGGGCTGAGGCTGGGGCTGCAGCACCTGCAGACAGTCACAACACCACAGCACAGTCAGACAGTTTTTCATCCTCAGCTTACCCACCACCTAAGAGGGTCACGGCTCTCTGTCTTTGTTGCTGTCAATTCTTTTTACATTGACTCGAACAAGTCATCCCATGAGCAAACACAAAAAAAAGAGTCGCCCCTTGGATGGTATGATATGTTTCATGATTTAATATGTTACTTTTATGGCATGGACCCTGATATGTCTGTCTTTATACAAGCCTCATAAGATAAATAAAATAATCATCTAGGAAATGATCAACAATAACTGAATTAAAATGACTGGTATCTTGCATAATAATGTAGTGAAATATTTCATGTAGTGAATAGATACAGTAACCTATGTAGGAGACCAACCCCCCACAATTGCTTATCAGAGGGCTCCCTCTTGTGGAAACACATGACATTATGAAGTTAATATACTGCCTCACCATTAGCATTAACTCCATCAATAAATCAATACTGTTAATTAGTTGTTACCTGAACAATGATGTGAGGGCATCATTAGATAAAACAAACGAATCTATAACTTATCATTTATGTTATTGTTGAACATCTCTCCTCTAGCAACTTTCCTCCACTTCTGCCTCCCCTGCATCAGAGGGAACAGCAGGCTTCTGTGTTGCTTTACTTTTGTCACTGAGTTCCTGTATGATGTCACAGCTGCGATCCAGACTCTGTCTGAGGTCCAGCAAGTCTCTCTGCATGCCTTCCAGGATGTCCAGCTTAGACAGCTTCTTGTCAATGGATGACAGCACCTCCTGGCCACCATTATTTACAAGATCCTCCCCAACATCATTCATCTCTGGGCTGTTGCTGGTGAGACAGTCCTCCTCCTCTACTATGAAAGACCCCATGGTTTTCTTCCACACCATTTCATAATAGGAGTCAATGAAGGATTCAAGCTCCTCCAAATTACTGTTCCCCCATTGGTCAATCAAGGCCTGCAGGCCTCCTGTTCTGGCAATCTCCTTGAGGGTCCTGTCCCTCAGCCTGGGGTGTCCAAGGGACTGTATATCCACAATGTCTTCCTGTTTCTTCACCAGCATTCTTTCTGGTTCTTTGGGTTGCTCGACCAGGAGGAGAGCTTGGTGTCCTGGAGAGAACAGGGTGACTGGTTTTCTACCATTCTGTCTATTCCATCTCAGATGATGGCTCTGAGTAGATCCAGTGTGGAGACAGTCTGGGAAGTTCACCACTAGCGTCTGTCTGCCCCCCATGTTCCACATCAGCCCCTCCTGATTCCCCTGAAGCACACTGCCCATGCTGGACAGAAACCCCTCTACATCCAGGATGGAGTGATTTGCTTCAGTCCACCATCCTCCGCTGGCCTCTGGTAGTGCCAACTCCTGTCCACCAAAGTCTGGGGCTCCTGAGTCATCTGGGGTTAGAAGGTCCTCTGAACTAGCCACCTCACACACTGCAACACAAGAGAGCTCTGTCAGAATAAATAGTAAATACATCATGAAATGATGCACTGTAAGTTCTATCTAATGTGCATCAGTCTTGCTTACCATCATGAAAGGGAGGGTCTGTGTGGTTTGCTACAAGGACCTCTATGCCCTCTCCCATCACTCCATCCATCTCTGGCTCCTGCATCAATGTAAGACTCTTCCCAACCTGTTCTCCTCTCTGTAGAACCTCCAGCCTCTCCTCCACCAGCATCTCCTCTATCTTCTGTAGCAGCTCAGTGACCTGTGCACCAGTCCCCTGGATCTTACTGTCCAACACGTGATATCTGTTGCCACACTTCTCGACAAGCCTCTGGAGGGGCTCTCCCTCACTCTCAATGCGCTGCTCGATGGTCGTGTCCCCCAGCCAATCCCCAAAGGTGAATAGGACCATGGTTCTATTCCATACTTTCTCTCCGAGCGCCTCCAGGTGTTTTTCTGCTGTTCTCCAGACAGTGTGGCTGAAGGAGGAGCTCACATTCACAACCACCAGGACCACAGTTACCACAGAGGCTGAGGGAGACATCAGGGAGCCAGGACCCAGTGACAGCCAGCCTGGTGGGTCCAAAACTGTCACAGTCTTACCCCTGACCTTTCCTTGTCCTTCCACACAATCAGTGGCATGGCACCCTACTTTAAAGTGCTCTCTGCCCAGGATGGTGTTTCCAGCAGAGCTCCTGCCTGTGTTGCGGCCACTCAGCAGCATTATTCTCAGCTCTGAGGGACAGTAGAGCTCCCCTGTCACAAACAAATAAGAATACTGTCATGTATAACACGTCTACTGTGGACATAAAATGTATGAATACAAAGTGTTTCATTCACATTGTCAGATTTAAAGCTCTATGAACGAATGGAAAATGTTCATCCTAAATATTTCACACCAATATGAATAGAATCAGACACCTAAAGTGCATTTTGAGAGAGATTGATTTAGCTCACCTAATAGAGATCTGGCAGTCTCTCTTTGTTTCTGCCTCCTCGTCAGTCTCTCCCCTGCTCTTTTCTGTTCTTCCCTCCTCTTCTCCTCCAACTCCTGCAGAACGCCACCCTCAATCTTACAGTAACAACTGCTGCTGCATGACATCAGTTCCTCAATCTTTTTCATCAGTTCCGTGACCTGAAATCCTGAGTTGCTTCTATTGTTGAGGACATGATACCTGTTGCCACACTTCTCCACAAGCCACTGGAGGGCCTCCCCCTCACTCTCAATGTGCTGCTCGATAGTTGTGTCTCCCAGCCAGTCCCCAAAGTTGAACAGGATGATGATGTGAGCCCAGACTGTGTCTGTGATGAGCTCTAGGTGCTCCTGCACAGCTCTCCTGTAGGTCTCTGTGAAGGACCGGTCCACACGCACCATCAGCAGGAGGGCATGTGGACCAGGGGAGCAAAGAGATACACTACACACTATCTCCTGTCTGTCAAAAACAGGACTATCCTGAGAGAAGTAATTCATCCACCAGCCTGGAGTGTCCACCACAGTGACTTGTCTCCCGGCAACATCCCCTGCTCCCACCATGCATTGCGCTGTTCTCCTTCTGACCTCAAAGCTTCCTCCTTGACCCAGGATGGTGTTTCCTGCTGAACTCTTCCCTGAGCCCCGAGCTCCAAGCAGCACGACTCTGATTTCGGAGAGATGACATGACTCCCCTGGTAGAAAAGAAGGAAACAATGCAACATCATAATAGATAGTGCTTTACGCTGTCATTTTTTACAAGGAGCACATGTGCGCCTAAGTTGGAAAATGTAGGAGCACACAAAGAAATGTAGCAGCACAATGAGAAATATTTTTTTATTTTTTATTTTTTATTTCACCTTTATTTAACCAGGTAGGCCAGCTGAGAACAAGTTCTCATTTACAACTGCGACCTGGCCAAGATAAAGCAAACCAGTGTGACACAAACAACAACACAGAGTTACACATGGAATAAACAAAAGTACAGTCAATAACACAATACAAAAAGTCTATATACAGTGTGTGCAAATGGTGAAAGGAGGTAAGGCAATAAATAGGCCATAGTAGCGAAGTAATTACAATTTAGCAAATTAACACGGGAGTGATAGATGTGCAGATGATGATGTGCAAGTAGAAATACTGGTGTGCAAAAGAGCAAAAAAGTAAATAAAAACAATATGGGGATGAGGTAGGTAGTTGGATGGGCTATTTACAGATGGGCTGTGTACACCTGCAGCGATCGGTAAGCTGCTCAGATAGCTGATGCTTAAAGTTAGTGAGGGAGATATAAGTCTCCAACATCAGCGATTTTTGCAATTCATTCCAGTCATTGGCAGCAGAGAACTGGAAGGAAAGGCAGCCAAAGGAGGTGTTGGCTTTGGGGATGACCAGTGAGATATACCTGCTGGAGCACGTGCTACGGGTGGGTGTTGTTATGGTGACCTGTGAGCTGAGATAAGGCGGAGCTTTACCTATCAAAGACTTATAGATGACCTGGAGCCAGTGGGTCTGGCGACGAATATGTAGCGAGGGCCAGCCAACGAGAGCATACAGGTCGCAGTGGTGGGTGGTATATGGGGCTTTGGTGACAAAACGGATGGCACTGTGATAGACTGCTTCCAGTTTTCTGAGTAGAGTGTTGGAGGCTATTTTGTAAATGACATCGCCGAAGTCGAGGATCGGTAGGATAATCAGTTTTACGAGGGTATGTTTGGCAGCATGAGTGAAGGAGGCTTGGTTGCGAAATAGGAAGCAGATTCTAGATCAATTTTGGATTGGAGATGTATAATATGAATCTGGAAGGAGAGTTTACAGTCTAGCCAGACACCTAGCTATTTGTAGTTGTCCACATTTGAGGTAATAAAGCTAGAATCCTTCATTTTTGAATTCCAGGTCTCACAGCAAAGTATTTTGGCACATATGCAAGTAAAATGGTCGCACTGTAGAGCCCTGATAGAACAGAAATATTCTAAAATCTACTGTTGACAATATGGCAAAGCATTGTGTCCTAAGAACCATCTCAGTGATTACTCACCATTGAGCAGAGATCTCTGTTTCTGCATCTTCATCAATCTCTGCTGAGCCCTTTGCTCCACTATCCTCTTCTTTTCCTCCACCTCTTGTAAAAGCAGTCCCTCCATTTTAAAATAGCTGTCACTATTTTCTGTCACCAGTCTCTGCATCTTCCTGGACAGCTCTGTGACCTGATTTCCACCTGGTCCACTCTTCAAGTTGAGGCAGTGATACCTATGACTGCATTTCTCCACCAGCCACAGGAGGGCCGTGCCTCCTCTCTTGACTTGCTGCTCCATGTGCATGTGTCCAGGCCAGTCACTGCAGGTGAAGACGACCATACAGTGACTCCACACTCTCTCACTGAGGAGGGCCAGGTGCTCCTCTACAGCCCTGCGACGCTTCTCACAGAACACTGAGTTTGCCTTAATGACGATAAGGAAAATATGGGGTCCCGGGGTGCACAGAGAGACACTGCGCACTATTTCCCTTTTCACCTGCTGAGGCGTGTCCTGCACATTGAAGTCACACCACCAGCCAGGTGTGTCCACCACAGTAACCCACCCACCTGCCACCTCTCCCACCCTCCTAGAGCACGTGATCCGCTCCTTGATGACAAACTCCTCCCTGTCCAGCAGCACATTGCCCACTTCGCTCTTCCCAGAGTTTCTGCCGCCAAGAAGGACAACTTTCAAGTCTGAGAGAGACACAAACAGGAGACGTGAGAGACAGAGTTACTGTTCATGCTAGTGCACATTTTGTGTTATACTGCCTGACATTAAGCTTCCATTTTAAAGGGACTGTCATTCCCACAATGATTAACGAAGAAATTGTAAAAAACACACACTTATACATTTTTACATTTTTTTTTTACATTTTAGTCATTTAGCAGACGCTCTTATCCAGAGCGACTTACAGTAGTGAATGCATACATTTCATACAATTTCATACATTTTTTTTTTTCTGTGCTTATAGTCACAAGTACATACACAAACACACAAACGTACAGTCCCAGGTACACACACAAACACACACACTTATAGTCACAAGTACATACACAAACACACAAACGTACAGTCCCAGGTACACACACAAACACACACACTTATAGTCACAAGTACATACACAAACACACAAACGTACAGTCCCAGGTACACACACAAATATACAAACGTACAGTCCCAGGTACACACACAAACACACACACGTACAGTCCCAGGTACACACACAAACACACACACTTATAGTCACAAGTACATACACAAACACACACATGTACAGTCACAAGTACAGTACATACACAAACAGACACAGATAGCATGCACCTGTGTGTGTATTACGCCACTATGAAACTACTGATAACGTGGTGTATTGACAACTTGATCAGATGTCTGTCACATGTTGCTTTATCGCACACAGTATGTACCTGCTACACACAGTATGTACCTGCTACACACAGTATGTACCTGCTACACACAGTATGTACCTGCTACACACAGTATGTACCTGATACACACAGTATGTACCTGCTACACACAGTATGTACCTGCTACACACAGTATGTACCTGCTACACACAGTATGTACCTGCTACACACAGTATGTACCTGCTACACACAGTATGTACCTGCTACACACAGTATGTACCTGATACACACAGTATGTACCTGCCGCACACAGTATGTACCTGCCGCACACAGTATGTACCTGCCGCACACAGTATGTACCTGCCGCACACAGTATGTACCTGCCACACACAGTATGTACCTGCTACACACATTATGTACCTGCTACACACAGTACATGGGGATATCATGGGGATATCATAAAAACATGAATAGTTGCTTTAAGTAATTGTAATGTTGCCTAGAAATATCAGTACACGCACCACATTGATAGAAGAGGGCAGTTAATCATCTTAACTTACATTAAACTGGCCATGTTAGGGTTAGAGTAATACTTTTACACTGATTGACGCTAAAGTTATTAAAAACAACTACAAGCCATGTGTAAATAGTCCTTTATATACAGTACAACCTTTTTCTCAAGTTGATATGTAAGACAATTAAGATGAAAAAACTTACCATATGTTGATGATTCTCTGGTTGCCATTTCTCTTGATCTTAAGCTTTATCTGTGCTTAGTTTCTCCCCAAAATTGTTACAATCCAACTCATTTTAGTCATCATGTCAATGCCCAGTAACAGTCCTTTTACTTCTGGCTTACAACAAGTTCCTGAAAGACTGGGGTGTCGCTTTTACTCTGAAGGGAGTGTACACTTGCCTTGATGACTTGTGATGTCTTTATGAGTCTGAAGGTGGGCAGTAATAAGCAGTAATAATGTTGTGTTTATAACCAAATGGGAAGATGGTAATTACGAGTGGTGAAGTTGTAAATATGAATGGAATGCATGAGAATAAACTGAGAATAAAAATGGGTTTAGTAGAAAGCAGATTATTCAGTAGACATTCCTATCGGTCCTAGACTATGGCGACATCATCTATATAAATGCAGCTGCCACTTCATTAAAGCTGTTAGTTGTAGTTTATAATAGCGCACTGCGATTTATTACGGGTGACAATTTTAGTACTCATCACTGCATTCTCTACAAGAATGTTGGTTGGCCCTCTTTAATGTCACGTATGTTGATATATTGCTATGTTTTCATTTATAAAGCCCTTTTACAAAAAGACCCACTGTTCTTAACATCATTACTAAACTGTGGACATACGAGCTACCACACCCGATCTCAGGGATGGCTAACTCTGGAAATTCCTTTGGTCTCTACTGAGTTTTCTTGCACCTTAATTGTGGATCAATTGGCCTCTAGGCCAATTCAGAAAGCTGATTGAGGACCTTATTACTGATGAATGTGTTTGTTTTTTATGACCGTGTTTTTCTTTCTGCTTGCATTTTGTATTTATATTTTGATGTGTGTATTTTCTGTAATTTATGTAATTCAGGGCTAATCTGTAAAATAAACCTTGGTCTCAGTATGACTCACTGATAAAGGTTAAATAAAAAAATGTACTTCCGAAAATGCTGGTATCAAGGTAATTTCCTTAGTAGGTGATGTCATAGTTCAGCATGTGGGGGAAGTTGGAGCTCAGGGATGACAGAAGAGCTTCCCAATAGTAATTACCAGTTGGAGGGCCATTCAACTGGATTTTTACCAGTCGTATATGTGGTATATACTACTTTCCCACTTGGTTATGAATGCAGCATAAGTAAGGAGCCAGCCATTTATTGCAGTTAAAGAGACATCAACAAGCCACTCCTCTGAGTCAGCATGCCTTGCAAAAGTAAAAGATAAGGAAGAAAAATACCCAACTTTATGACATGACTCATCCGTCTGAGTTTGTCATCTGCCCAGTCCACCTTTGTCATTGATGCAGTACATCTGTACAGTTATTATTTTATGTTGACTTGCCCATGACTGAGAGGCAGTATATACATCATGTTGTTAAGCATGTCTTAATGAATTGGTGCAGTCTGATTCCAGTAGGTAAAAACTGCAATCTTGCATACCAAACATTCATTTTGACAGCATTCCTAGAAAAAAATGGCAAACTATGCAATGGACAGACAATTGTCCATTGTTTTAAAATACTGCTACTGGAATTGTTTGTTGCTACAAAGTTGGATTGTTCATTGCAGTGTCACCAATAACGACCCAAACCTCACCTATATGTCTATAGTGTTTGCCATTCAAACAGATTATCAATAATCTCAAAGAAGGGAAGAAGAAAGGGAAAGGATGGATGCATTTCAAAAGTATTGGAACAGGTCCCTGCTAGTATTTTCTTCCTGATTTTTCTCGCTCCTCCCACCTCTGGTTACACCAATCAAAAACATTTCTCTGTTCATACGCTTTAGCTAGCAAGTTAGCCTTTTTAGCATCTCTGTTACACAATTGTGTCTTTAGGTCAAACCTGATTCAGCTTATCGAGAAGAAGGAACTAGCAAGCTAGCTAGTTTCTTCAACAGCCATGGGTGTGCAAGTCAAAGTCGAATACTGGTATGTTTATTTTCCATTTATTGGATTATTCGGCATTTTTTAAAGCAGCTCCCATGCGTTTTAGGTAGCTACTGTAGCTACAGTAGCTAGTAGCTCGAACCAGCCACCTTCATAGCGCAGAATACCCACTCTTTTATTATGAAACGGGCTATGTTTTATGCTAGCTAACGTTAGATGAATGTTTACCTTAGACATTGCTTGGACATTTCCTCCCAACTACTTTAGGGTTAATTATTCATCACTAAGCTATGTTTTTGTTTTGTCGTTGTCTTTAGCGGTGGATGAGGGTACGAGCCCCGCTATCAGGAGCTCGCGCGGGTTGTCACCGCGGAATTCACTGAAGCGGAAGTGTCGGGCTTCGTAGGAAGACAAGGTAAGTTGGTCCTTTCTACATAGCCTACTACAGACAATACAGGTACGTACAGTGTTGGTAAGTACACTAATAATGTGAAGTATTTTGACATCGCTACATGTTCTTCTGTGTAGCTATATACTCACTGGACAGTTTATTAGAGAGGTCTGTGTTACCCTCATGCAGGGTTAGTGCAAAGGTTGAGCGAGTGGTGACAGTGGCAGTGATGGGAGCGCACTGCCACAAGGACCCCCTTTGCCTCCAGAACAGCCTGAATTATTTGGGGGAATGGATTCTTCAAGTCAGACACATTCCAAAGAGATCTTGGTCTCCACTGATGCGATGGCATCATGCAGTTGCTGCAGATTGGATTGTGGTACATCACCGCCATCAGCCTGTACCATTGACACCAGGCAGGATGGGTCCATGGACTCATGCTGCTTACGCTAAGTCCTGACTGCCATCAGCATAAAGCAACAGGATCCGGGATTCGTCGGACCAGGCAACGTTTTTCCACTTCTCAATTGTCCAGTGTTGGCGATCGCGTGCCCACTGGATATGTTTCTACTTGTGTTTAGCTGATAGGAGTGGAACCCGGTGTGGTCGTCTGCTGCAACAGCCCATCCGTGACAAGGATCGACGAGTTGTGCGATTTAAAATGCCATTCTGCACACCACTGTTGTACTGGGCCGTTATTTGTCTGTTTGTGGCCCGCCTGTTAGCTTGCACGATCCTTGACATTTTCATTTGACCTCATCAATGAGCTGTTTTTGCCCACAGGACTGCCGTTGACTGGATTGTTTTGGTTTGTCGCAATATTCTCGGGAAACCCTAGACACTGTTGTTGTTGAAAAGCCCAGGAGGGCAGCCGTTTCTGAGATGCTCGATCCGATGTGCTTGGCACCAACGATCATACCATGCTCAGTCACTTAGGTCACTCGTTTTGCCCATTCTTCTAACATTCAATCGAACAGCAACTGAATGCCTCTGCCGGTCTGCCGCCTTTATACAGCTAGCCATGGCCACATGACTCACTGTCTGTAGGAGTGAACCATTTTCTTGCACCTAATAAACTGGCTGGTGAGTGTATGTCTTTACTATATTCTCAGACTACATTGTTTTCCTTGATTTTATGCTTTTCTTTCTGCAGGCAGTTTTGAGATTGAGATCAACGGGCAAGTAGTTTTCTCCAAGCTCGAAACAAGTGGCTTCCCATATGAAGACGACGTAAGTTGTTAACTTCTTACAAGGCTGTCATTTTATTGTCTGACACACTGTGTGTGTCAACTGCCAATGACTACCGCCAATGACACAAGATGTCTTGTCCCCCTGCAGATCATGGACGCTATACAGAAAGCTCATGATGGCAAGCCAGTGGAGAAGATCACCAAGAGCCGCCCGCCTTGTGTCATCCTGTAGATCTCCTCTCCCTCTATTCTCCAACCCTGCCCTCTCCTGACAGCAGCATGCTGAAGACAGGACAGTGCGCATCCATCACTGCCACTGTCATTACTCACTCAGCCTTTGCACTAACCGGGCATGAGAGTGACACACAACTCTACGTTGAAACTACACTAGCAGAGTTGGACTAAGACCACTGTCTTTGATTTAGAGTACAACCTGTCATAAGGTTTTGTTGTGCCTTCTCTCTCCCCTCTCTCTCTGCTCCCATTGAGGTGTTCCAGGACTTATATGATTACTGTAGCCCAAAGCTGAAAGGTTTATAGTATGATGACCCCAGTCCTGGCAGCTCCTATGTTATGGGATCAGAGAAATGGAGGAGACCGTAAGATCGAGGGGCAGACGGGTTGGGGGGAGCACCCTGTTATATTCCAAAAGCCTCATTGCCTGGCAGACAGTTACTGCCTGATTGTTCTAATTCCTCTCAAATAATACAGCACCATCATTGGCCAGACATAAACAAAGTTTTGATGAACGTAAAAGAGAAATGTTATCGAGTACCAAAAGCAAGAAGGGAAGGAGCTCAATTATTTTCATCCTTTTGTGAAAATAATAATATCACCAAGCTCTAAGCATCATAAGCCCTGTTTCACAACTTGTATCCTTTACCCTACTATGATGATGAACGTGCTGCTTGAGCCTGTCAATGGAATGTTTGTCAATTTTTTTCATAAGATGTGTTCTAAAGTTTATGATGTGGAGACACTTTAAACAAGGTCGAAGCTTAGACTTTTAAAAAAAAATTCTGTTTGGTTCTGTCACTACAACTTTTATTTATCTTTAAAACGAGTGTATCTCAATGTCGGAACTTGGATGTAATCAAGGTTTTTATCTTCAGTTTTGTCCATCTTATAGCTAATCGGCCTGGATCATTCCAGGCAGTGTCTTTAACAGTGAACTATACCTCTGTTTTGAACTGTTCTCTTTAGCTGAAACGTGAGAAATACCGTAGTAGCCAAACCTCTTGTGAATTTGCAATTGTATACTGCCACTGAATCATAGATGATGCATTTTAATTGACTCTGTGGCTTTTATATATGATCAGCTTTACTATTAGTAGAGCTGACGTTGCAAGTAGATAAATCCTCAGATGTTTTGAAAGCCATCTCTCACTGCTCTGTCTATAACTGACGACACCTCATCAGCCCCTGTTTATGCGCACAGTTTATTGAATATCATCTCTGAATAAATAAAAAAATCTGTTGCCTGGGGCTGTCAAGTATGAATATCCATTGGGAGAACTTCTATCACAAAATAAAGTTATGGATTATTTAACTGTATAAATATGTTAGTATTGTCATAAACGTGTCATGCTCAAAACTACTTAACATGTTTTTTCTTCTCTTAGTTTCACTTCTGTAATAACTACTCAACTCCATTAGAATGGAGAACATGTCAGTTCTAAAGGGCTATGTAATAACATATTACCATATTATTAGAGTATTGCCTCATTCACAGGTCTGAACTCTCCATACAGTACATCCCCATGGCAACATAGCACCTCCGGTGTGTTACTCAGGTCTCAGTAATTACTCTGTTGTTGATGCTCACATTCATAATGCCACTGTCATGTGATCATTCTATGGGGGAACAGCTGTAGGCTACACCCATGCTGTAATGTCAACACAGAGCCAGCCATGACAACTGCAGTAGGAAGAGAAAAGCCTTTGGAGCAAGGAGCATCTTGGTACGTTTCATACATTGCGCCTGCATTGATCAAACCCTGCTGACTGGCTACAGTAAAGTGTGTCCGAGTTTATCTTCCTGTATTGAATGTGTTAAGCAGGTTTGCGGTCAATTTTAATTAGATTCAGGAAGTTAACTAAAATTATAATTCCACATTGAATAGAAGTTCATGGCAATTGGAATTTACATTTCAGTTTTCTTCCTGAATTAACTGCTGTTCAGCTCAAAATACCACTGTCATCAAGCTAGCTATGTACTTCTATTAACTGAAATGTTCCCAACTCACTCTGAGTAGGAATAGATCCTCTCAGATATGACATTTTGTGGAGGTGTTGTTCCTGCATGTTATGGTCTTGACACTACACACATGGAATCCAATACACTGCCCAGCTATATTATTGTCTCAATACACATTTCAATGTTTTTCTAGAACTTATCCATTACTAAAGAACAGAATATAAACTTCAAATAACTCAAGATGATGAGCCTTTGGTGTCTCGATTGTCAATGGTTTTTGTTTTTGCAATGTTTTGTTGTTTTACATGAAAAACAGTTAGCTATCATGTAGTAACTTGCCTGTTTCAGTTGATCACTGGCCCAACCCTACCTGGGACAGTAAACCTGTAATCCACTATACCCTTTTAGACTTACTCATGACTAAGGAGGCAGGTTACGATTGCTCCTATTGTATTTACATATTGAGGATTCTTACTCCTCCTACATCAGTCATCCAGGCAAAACACCTTTACATCAGCGAAGCACAATCAAGAAGAAAGGAGTGAGAAGAAGAATCTGGGTCAAAAGCCATGGGTGTGGTGCAGATCAGAGTGGAGTACTGGTAGGTTTATATTCATTTATATTTGGGAGGATGCGTTTGTTTAACCAAGAGGCCGGAAACTATGGAAGTCATGGAACATTTACATTATGCAAACTATGGAAATATGGCAACTGCCATACCTTTTAACACTCAGGTTGAGTCTGTATGTTGTCGTTTTTATGCCGTTTTAATTATTCATCACAGTTTTGGTTTTCTATCACTGTTTCAGTGGCAAATGAGGGTACGAGCCCCGCTACAAGAAACTTCAGCAGGCTGTCGCTGTGGAGTTTCCTGAGGTGGAGGTGTCAGGCTTTGTAGGATGAAAAGGTCAGCTGGATAACCAGTCAATCACATTTATATTCTAAACCCCTTTTTACATCAGCAGTTGTCACAAAGTGCTATACAGAAACCCAGCCTAAAACCCCAAAGAGAAAGCAATGCAGATGCAGAAGCACAGTGGCTACAGTGAAATATATTGTTGTAATATATGTTGTAATATTTACCTATTCTTTTGGTAAAATACCAGTTTTCATACCTGTTTTATGTATGTGTCCATCAAGGTTAAACCTACATATTGTTTTGAAGAGAAGTGTGATGCTGTTGTTTCTGCAGGCAGCTTTGAGTTGGAGATCAACGGAGAGCTGGTCTTCTCCAAGCTGGAAACAGGTGGCTTCCCCATGGAAAAGGATGTGAGTACTGGAAGCTTTCTCCTCTGAAGTTGCAGAACTGTCAACTTCAGCCAGTTTGTTTACATCACTGAAATTGACACAAATGTTTTGAAATTGGCACAAATGGTCTCAACAATGTGTATGCCCCTTCAGGTCAGGGACGCTCTCCAGAACACCTATGATGGCAAGCAAGTGGAAAAGTGGACCAGAAATCGCCCACCTTGTGTCATCCTGTAGATCTCAATTCCCTCCTTCCTCCAACAGTTATCACTCAGACCAATGCTGCGGTCTGTCACCACTCACACAGCAGAGACTCTTTTCTGTTCCTTCTCTCTCTGCTCCCATTGCAGTGTTCCAGGACTTTATATGATTACTGTAGACCAAAGCTGAAAGGTTTATAGTATGATGACCCCAGTGCTGGCAGCTCCTATGTTATGGGATCAGAGAAAGGGAGGACATGGGAAGACTGGTTGGGTGGAACTTCCTTATTCCAGATCTTCTATGCCTATCTTTCTTACAGCACCATCATCAGCCAGATAAACGATCAATTTGAGCTGCTGAAGCCTGTCTCACGTTGTGTTACTGTGTATTGATCTCCCATATTGCAACTGATGCTTTGCAATTAGCTTTAAGTAGAACTGGTCAGTTGAGTAGATGAATTGCTTGTTATGGTAATGGAGGCCACCACCCACTGGTCTGTCTGCTACACTAACGAGACATCAGCCCATGTTCATCACACGCCATTTGAATTATCATCGCTGAATACTGTTATTGATTGCTGATGACAATGTTTGATACCCACTGGGAGGACTTCAATCTTGAAATAAAATAAAATGACATTGTTGGTTTTCTTCCTAATTGTTGTCATGTTCAGAACCCAGGCTTTACTGGCAACACAGGAGGAAGGAGGAGACCGCAGCCCATACAGACACTTGTTTTCACTCAGGCACATTTGTACACTAGAGGGTGACACATGCAACATCCTTTGCCTACAGTTTTCTATTACTTGCCATACTCACCTCAGTGTTAAAAAGTCCTATTCTGTAAAGTAATATTTGCTGAATTAGTTTTCACATTTATCTGACTTCTACAGTATGTTCTGCATAGTGTACTGTCTGTTAAATTCCTTTTGCTTGGTTGATGGTTTTGCACTTTGGCCCTTTATGAGTTTCTGCTCCTTGGGCGGTAAGTGTCTGACACTGGCTAGGTGGGTCCAGGCTACAGGCTCTGGTAAGGAGTGATAATTCATGCAAGCCTGCTTGCTCTATGCCTGATAGAGCCTATCGTCTCAGTCTATGAGCTCCATAGTACTGTCACCGCCATTTTGTGCCACACAATTCCCCTATCAGAACTTTATGAATTGAAGCATTCAAAATTAGCATTGTGTAATTCATATATGATGGGGTTGCCATGATCATTTTTGCAAGAGACCCCTCCATACCAGTCAACAGTAATTTCTCAACTCTGTGAAGTATGAATTTTTATGGTGTTATTGGTTTGTCATATGATTTGTTAGAGGAGATTCCCTCCTGCATCGGTTTCGATCAATTATGAAGCTAGTAAGTGACTGTATGTCACAAGAAGGATGCAACCAACAGCCTCTTTAGTTTGTCAATATTGTAGCTAATGGCCGGGAATACATTGTTCCTTGCGGGGATTGAACCGAGGACACCATGACTCCCAAGACAAACAACCCCAAGAGAATAACGTCCTCATCTATGTTCTGCATATTACGTACGATAATGCTAAAGAGGTACAGTACAGAGGCATATGGACACAGCAGATGGCCCTCCACTATTAATGATTACTGCCCTGTGCCACAGCAAAATCGCTATTTTCTCTATCCCTGTCCGTCTCTCTCTCTCGCTCTAACTCTCTCTCTCTCTCTCTCTCTCGCTCTCTCTCTCAGGCTTCTCCCCTTTTGATTCGTCCTATTATTTATTGTTTTCTCAGTAATTCAATACCTTTGATACTCCCTCAACAAGACACTCTATTATCATTCCCAGAATGCTTCAGTTCCTGCTTATAACGTTTAATTTACATATACATAACATAAAAGGCTGATCAGATCACATGTTCACAATGAGTACATTACAATACCATTTAGCTCTGAGACAGATGCCATAAATTGAATGGGAAATAGCATAGGCGCTATAGTAAATGGGGAAAAATTGTGAATGCAAAAGCCCAAGTGCAGTGAACATCTAGAGCCCTGAAATTCAACTCGAAGCCTTGAAGACAGTTCCACACCATTTTTTCATTGTTCCCCTCTAATAAGGGACTGATTTAGACCTGGGACACCAGGTGGGTGCAATTAATTATCAGGTAGAACAGAAAACCATCAGGCTCCGGACCTCATAGGGTAAGAGTTGAGTACCCCTGCTCTAAAGTAAACACATGGGTGTGGTCCACTGCTTATCTAGTAACCCCTCTGTCATGAGCATGGATGAACACACTGTCATATTTCTAATTTCCAATTCATGCTTTTCACAGATTGATTCAGCATTAATTGACTACTGGCAAGAATGGTGGTGGTGCATCAATAACATTTGTGTTTAAAGTAACAACAGTTGTTGAGTGGTAACAGGGGATGTTATTGATTTCCTCAAGGTTACCTTGCCAAAAAAAAGAAAGATCCAACAAGCATTGAGCCAGTTATTAAAAATGCATTTCATACCGGGCTATACGGTTTTTCAATTACAAGGGCCGGCATTTACAGTAGTATAAACATTTTGTTATTTCCTTTACAGGAGGTGCACAAAATAGAGAAAGTTCCTCACGCATAGCTGGAGAGATCGTTCATACAGGTATTCACATACAAATACAGATACAGTATGCTGTGTGTTTTGTAGAATCAGAGCAAATGGAAATATAGTTAAATATTTCAATCTCTGTTCATCTCATTAAAATCCAGGATGGATGTCCCTCTCCTGTCTCATAGAGGTATGGTACAGGTCACCCACAGACCACCACTATTAGGGACTCTCTATATTTGCATAAACAAGATATATTTACTTGTTTCTACGTATGTTGCTGTCATGAGTTTCTACTATTTGAGAACCAAGACCCAATCAAGGCCCTAAATGGATCAAGGTTGATCTGATGGTCTGAACGTTAAGCCACATGGTGATGGGGGAGCTACAGTAGGTCATACAGTATGACATGTGTCAGTGGGGGCCTGGGTAACACTTTATTTGGATAGTCCATTTGTAGATGCTATACGGACTATCTACAGACTATCAGTAACATTTCAACTAACTATCTACTAACCCTAGCTCTAACCCTAACCTTAACCGTTATCCTAACCCTAAACTTAACTCTAACCCTAACCTTACTCTAACCCTTATTCTTAACCTAACCCTAACTGTAATATTAGGCAAGGAGTTGCTTATTAACAGATTGTTGATAGTATGACCATCTGTAGACCATCTACTGATGGAAAATCCGGACTATCTAAATAAAGTGTGACCGAGGCCTGCTTATAAGTTTGACAGCTCTTAATGGAAAAAAGTTTAATTTAATAATAAAACCCACTCAAGGTCATCATGAGGGGGAATCCCTCCTTTCATAGAAGGGAATCCCTAGTACGTAAACAAGATGACGTCAGAAGTCAAGATGCTCACGTCCTGATAGAGTGCCCTCCTTGCATAGCCCCTTTCCCCTCCATGCAGGGTGAAGCTGGTCCTGTTGGTCCATACAGGTTTGGTCTCTCTGGCACCCTGTGTCCTGACTTGGCAGCATTCCAAACAGAGATGGCGGAGGGGAGAGAGGAGGGTTGGGATATCCCTGGCCCAAGGTGGGCCACATCGATAGGGCTGTTAGTCTGTCACACAGGCCTTATCTCTCTATCCCCTTTGGTGCTGAACGTAGTACAGCGTTTCTTGCCCCGGCGTACTTTCAAATGGGTGTTCCCTCCATTTTCTCTCTTTCTCTCTCTGTGCCTCTCCATCAGCCCCAGGTCACTCTATCATTGGGTACGTTTACGTTAGCATCGTGACGATCAACCTATTTCTACTGCCACAGACTAGGCTGAATCACCTTGGTGCAGGTAAGGGTGTGGCCTCCCAGTCCGGGGGTTCGTTACTGGGGTCTGTCATTGAGGGGGCTTGGGGGTCAGTGATATTGAGTGGAGTACAGGTGAGAAAAGGTGGGGATTTGAATGAAACATGTGACAGACAACTTTATCTAACTTTCCATGTATCTGAGGTTTATACTAAAATTGTATCATATATGCCTATCAGTGAGAATACATTTTTAGAATGACATAGCTGCAAGTTGGAGTTTGTCTTTCTACAACCCAAGTCTCTCAATTAGTCTGTTGCTAACTAACCTTACAATGACCCAGGTGTTTTTTTCTTGTTTGTAATTGGTACAAAAATTACTGTAAAATCTAACCAGCATTATGTGTGAGTTGTATAGTACAATTTAAGCTCTGTAGTGTTTGGTTGTGGCCCGTGATGTTTCAAATAACAGCTAACATCACACTTCTCTTCATCAGTTTATTTAGTGATGGTATATGTGAAGAAAGTTGTCTTTTTTAAGTTTTCCCGCTCACCTTAATTTAGTGGTCGACGGGGGTTTAAAAAGCTCAGGGTCACAAGGTTTGAGAGACTATGGCGGTAGTGAACAGTGTCTTCTTATCTGTCCATCAGCCTCTGTTGTTCCAATGTTATTCACATTTGCATAGTATTTCTAATCAGCATTGTTTTATGTGTATTTGGAGCACTACATATTTATTGTGTAACCAGATATATGAAGACACAATTTTAAGTTAATACACATTAAAATATTCTACTTCTCACTGTACACTTAAAGATTTGTACTGCCTGTCATTATACCACGAGTTACCACCAGCCTTTTTTTTTCTTTACTGTTTTTGGAGTAGAGTAGATCTGTTAAATTACAAGTTACTGTACAAAATAGTTGTTACAGTATGAGTTGTAATATTGTAAGTTACCGTAATGGATGACTAGAGCACTAGGGTGTCTGTCTGTCCTGAGGAGGGCGTAACCCAGAGATAAGACTCTGTGAGTCTCCTACTCAAACCACTGCAAGGGCCACACTGTCTCAACAGCTGACTCATGGTTAGGAGCACGGCTCATAGGGGCTGTGACATGAGCTGGTGGTATCTTGATTAAATGGGCCTCAAAATGTGTCAGAAGTGTGTTTATAAGGCTTACTTGTGTAGAGGTTCATATGCCCTGTTGGTTGGGCCTGTGACACATTGTGACCAATTTGGGTTCACTGTGTGTTTGAGTAGCCCATGAAAACATGACAAAAACAGTCCATTTAGAGTTGGCACCAGATTACCCCAGATAAAGTTTACCCCAGATTATCCCAGTTAGAGTTTACCCCAGATTACCCCAGTCAGAGTTTACCCCAGATTACCCCAATTAGACGTTACCCCAGATTACCCCAATTAGAGTTTACTCCAGATTACCACAGTTGGAGTTTACCCCAGATTACCCCAGTTATAGAACTGATGCAGGGGCAGTTGAGTCTCAGGTATTCCCAGAATTATTCTTCAGGCCCAGGGCCATAAGCCCCATCCCTCCCACAAAATGGTCACGATAGAGCTGAGAGGTCTAGACTAGAGCAAGGTCTTAATCGATGTCACTGTTTAACCATTGATTGTGACATTAGAGGGAATCCCCTTAGCTCTTCGGAGACTAAGCCATTGATACGTTTATATTTATAAGGCCATACTGAGACAGCTCCCTTTTCACCTGTGTACCTACGTTGTCCAGCAGAAAAGTGACAACTATTGCCTGCGCTCACATGTGCATTGTTGACTGTGCCTAAGGCCCGTACAGAGCTAGAGGGAAAAGGTTCATTGTTTTTTAAATATTTTTTTATTTAACTAGGCAAGTCAGTTAAAAACAAATTCTTATTTACAATGACGGCCTACCAAAAAGCAAAAGGCCTCCTGCGGGGACGAGGGCCTGGGATAAGAAAATAAAAAAAAATACAATATAAATATAGGACAAAACACACATCACAACAACAGAGACACAACACTACATAAAGAGAGACCTAAGACAACAACATAACAAGGCAGCAAAACATGACAACACAGCATGGTAGCACATAACATGAAAATAACATGGTAGCAACACAACATGGTAGCAGCACAAAAACATGGTAGAAACATTATTGGGAAAAGTCAACAGCACAAAGGTCAAGAAGGTAGAGACAACAATACATCACACAAAGCAGCCACAACTGTCAGTAAGAGTGTCCATGATTGAGTCTTTGAATAAAGAGATTGAGATAAAACTGTCCAGTTTGAGTGTTTGTTGCAGCTCGTTCCAGTCACTAGCTGCAGCGAACTGAAAAGAGGAGCGACCCAGGGATGTGTGTGCTTTGGGGACCTTTAACAGAATGTGACTGGCAGAACGGGTGTTGTATGTGGAGGATGAGGGCTGCTGTAGATATCTCAGATAGGGGGGAGTGAGGCCTCAGAGGGTTTTATAAATAAGCATCAACCAGTGGGTCTTGCGACGGGGATATAGAGATGACTAGTTTACAGAGGAGTATGTGCAGTGCGTGCAGTGCAGTGATGTGTCCTATAAGGAGCATTGGTGGCAAATCTGATGGCCGAATGGTAAAGAACATCTAGCCGCTCGAGAGCACCCTTACCTGCCGATCTATAAATTATGTCTCTGTAATCTAGTATGGGTAGGATGGTCATCTGAATCAGGGTTAGAGGAGCGATTACGATAGAGGAAACCAAGTCTAGACTTAACTTTAACCTGCAGATTTGATATGTGTGAGAGAAGGACAGTGTACCGTCTAGCCATACTCCCAAGTACTTGTATGAGGTGACTACCTCAAGCTCTAAACCCTCGGAGGTAGTAATCACACCTGTGGGGAGAGGGGCATTCTTCTTACCAAACCACATGACCTTTGTTTTGGAGGTGTTCAGAACAAGGTTAAGGGTAGAGAAAGCTTGTTGGACACTAAGAAAGGTTTGTTGTAGAGCATTTAACACAAAATCCGGGGAGGGTTCTCTGCCCCTTCCATTTGGAACAAGCTTCAAGTAGTCCTGGAAATTACAAGAGCTCCTACATTTAAATTTGTTTAAAGCAAGGGTAAACACTATGATATAAAATGAAGTGAGGGGCTGTCAGTGTTTTGACCCATAGTTGCACGACACTTCCCTAAACCATGTTGTTGCTTTTTTTAAACTGTAGTGTTTTGCTTTTTTGGCCAGGTCTCTCTTGTAAGACATTGTTCATTTCAATGGTAAAATAAAGATCAAATGCATGTCTGTATTTCATGTGTCTAATTCTAGTGTGTTTGTGTTTATTAATTTATGTCAATGTGCATTCACATTACAGGGTATGCACAAACGTTGCTGAAAGTTTAAGGACAGACGAAGCAAGCACTGACACACTCCAATGGAGAACGATCTGTCTTTTGGAGAGGTGGATGAAACACATTTTTATTGCAGTAATGCAGTAAATGGGATGGGCAAATATGAATTGTCAATTCAAAGTATTTGTAGCATTTTATTTACATCTTTTACTTTGACCATTATCTCCCCCCCCCCCCCCCCCCCCCCCCCCATCTTTCTCTCTCTGATTCCTTCCAGGATGTCATGTCCTATGAGGAGGAGAGTGACTCTGCTTTCCCATCTCCGATCAGACCGTGAGTGCTCTCCCCTCTTAAAAGTTCATTTTTTAAGTCTAATTAGCATTTCCTTATACAAGAAGTCCAACCTGAACAATATTTGAAGGAATTAAATGAATGGGTGAAAGAGTCTAAAACAAGATATTGTGAATGCAGCTACATCAAGTGGTTGTCTAGATTGTCAGTGAGAGTGATCAGTAGGGCTACTGTAAATGATTATACAACACCACCCCCCACTGGTCTAAACCAGCATGACATCCTTATCTGAGAAGGCAGGACTGATAATGCAGAGCTTGCCCAAGTCTCTCACTGAAGTCACCAATCTCTGGTAACACAGCCAGCGAATGGTTCTGAGGCTAATATACAGACATCATACAGGCTTTTGCTGCCCCTTTTGGCCAGAACGCCAAACACCAGGAGCTGCAGGTACTTCATGAAAGAAAGGAGCACAACCTGGCCTGTTGTCTGTAAGATCTGGTGAGACATGGACAGGTGTTGAGGAGCAGAACACCTGCGTCCCGTACCCCCCCTCACTAACCTGGTTCTCCCCCCTCCCCCTCCCTCCCCAGGACCCCACCGGGCCACAGTGGCAACTATGACCTGGAGCAGAGCAGGCAGGAAGAGGACAGCGACCAGGCCATCCAGAGCATCGTCATTCACACCGACCCAGAGGGTGAGCACTAAACGCCCATCAACACATTCTCTCTACTCCCCTCTGTATGTCTCTCCTACACAAGTACACCTCCTATGGAGTGCTAGGACTGAACACTACCTCTCTGTATTTCAGCCTATCTGAACCTGAACACCAACGCCAACACCAGAGGGGATGCTCAGGTAAGCCCCATTTGGGGTATAGCATCAAATAAACGGATACCTAGTATATTGACAAGGAAGTTGCCATTTTGAACCTGAGCATGATGTTGTGTGTGTGTGTCTCAGGCCTATGTGGAGCTGAATGAGCTCATGGGCAACAGCTGGCAGGAGACTGGCCGCTGGGTGGGCTATGAGGAGAATTTGAACCCAGCAACGGGCAAGTGGGGCCCCTCCCACGTCTCCTACCTCACCTTCAAGAGTCTGATCCAGCTTCGCAAGATCATGAGCACAGGTGGCTATCTGGAACAAATTCACTGTGTTTATCACTCAATCTATAATAATTTCTTGACATAATCTGGATAATTTCATGATGTTATTAGCAAATGAATCTTTTCTCAGAGCCACCATATGAAACCGTATTTCCAACAATAGATGACAGGCAGCAACAGGCCATGTTTGACCTATCCCAAAACTCTGTCTGTGTGTGTTCAGGTGCGATCATTCTGGACCTGCAGGCCAGCAGTCTGTCTGCTGTGGCTGAGAAGGTGGTGGATGAATTGCGGAGCAAGGGTGAGATCCGTGCCACTGATAGAGATGGCCTGCTGAGGGCTCTACTGCAGAGACGCAGTCAGTCTGAGGGAGCTGGAGCTCGACCCCTGGGAGGAGACATCGAGATGCAGACATTCTCTGTCACCAAGCAGGTAACACTAGGCTTAGGATCTATATCCCACCGCTAAATCTAAATATCATTCTAGCACTTCATGACTTCATTTAACCTCTCTTCCTCTTTCTTTGATAAATCTATCTTTCTCTCCCAATATCTCACTAACTGACCTTCCTCCCTTTGCTTTTCAGAGAGATACAACTGATAGCGTGGAAGCCTCCATTGTCCTCTCAGGTAAATCGTGTGTGAAAAGTGAAATACAACTCACCACCAACTTTTTACATTTATTTTACTAGGCAAGTCAGTTAAGAACAAATTCTTATTTACAATGGCGGCCTACACTGGCCAAACCCGGACAACGCTGGGCCAATTGTGCGCCGCCCTATGGGACTCCCAATCACGGCCGGTTGTGATACCGCCTAGAATCGAACCAGAGTGTCTGTAGTGACGCCTCTAGTACTGAGATGCAGTGCCTTAGACCGCTGCGCCACTCGGCCCAACTGGATACTCTGCCTGATTTGCCTATTCAACCATTTATTCTAAAGAATATGGAGACTGTAATCTAAGCTCTATATGTGTGTGTTTGTTCCAGGGGTGATGGACTCCCTGGAGAAGCCTGTCGTGGCCTTCGTCAGGCTGGGGGACTCTGTGGTGATAGAGGGGGCCCTGGAGGCCCCTGTGCCGGTGCGCTTCGTCTTTGTGCTGGTGGGCCCCAGCCAGGGAGGAGTGGATTACCATGAGAGTGGCCGTGCCATGGCTGCCCTTATGGCTGACTGGGTGAGAAAATAGGAGTGGAAAGAGGGATGGGACTTATTAAGGCCAAGGAGCGCAAGGGGGGAGGGGAAGAATGAGGAGATGCTTCATAGTATCTAGATAAATCTTTTCAGTGTTTTACAATAGCTAACCATGCTTTCCCCACGTCTCTGGTCCTACAGGTATTTAGTCTGGAGGCTTACCTAGCCCAGACTAACAAGGAATTGACCAATGCCATCGCTGATTTCATGGACTGCAGCATCGTCATCCCACCCACTGAGATCCAGGACAAGGGCATGCTCCAGCCAATCATTGACTTCCAGAAGAAGATGCTGAAGGACAGACTCCGCCCCTCTGACACCCGAATCATATTTGCTGGCGGGGCCAAAGGTCAGTCACACAGACTAACCCTGTAGTTACAACTAATCTAAATCTACATATAACTTGTTAATTCAATTTCCAAATTAGGGATTGTTTACGTTTGGCCTACATTTCCTTCTAATATGTTTTTCCAAATAAAATTGATGTTTAGAAAATGCAGAGATTCTGGAGATTCTAGTCTAAACACATCCAAAACACTTGCTCTGTCTGTGCTCATTTTGAGTCATTATTTGTTTTGTTTTTGTATCCAGCTGATGAGGCCGATGAGGAGCCAAGAGAAGACCCGCTGGCCCGGACAGGCATTCCCTTCGGCGGGATGATAAAGGACATGAAGCGGCGGTACCGCCATTACATCAGTGACTTCACAGACGCCCTCAACCCCCAGGTCCTGGCTGCTGTCATCTTCATCTACTTCGCTGCCCTGTCCCCTGCCATCACCTTCGGAGGCCTGCTGGGTGAGTTCATGTCTGAAGGAGGGACCCACCTAGTATCATAGAGGACAGGAGCACTGACTGACTCTATATAGGATTTGTGGGTAGGCCTGCATAACAACATCCCCCTGACCTCTGCCTCCAGCCGATAAGACGGAGCACATGATGGGCGTGTCTGAGCTGATGATCTCCACCTGCGTCCAAGGCATCATCTTTGCCTTCATCGCAGCCCAGCCTACACTGGTCATCGGCTTCTCTGGACCACTGCTGGTGTTTGAGGAGGCCTTCTTTGCGGTATGTATCATAGAACTTTCACATAACAGCTCAGTGAGCCCTAGCTCTGACCCCCGATGACAGTATGCTGAGCCATCACTGCTTCATGTCCTCAGGATGTCAATCATATTAGACATGATTTGCATTGGCTATTATGATAACTATGAATTTCAAAGTTACAATGCAAGTACATCATTAACACAAACAACTTATTTTTATAAATCCCATTGTCTAGTTCTGCAAGTCCCAGGAGATTGAGTACATTGTGGGCCGTATCTGGGTAGGCCTGTGGCTGGTGATCATCGTGGTGGTTATCGTGGCCGTGGAGGGCAGCTTCCTGGTCAAATTCATCTCCCGCTTCACGCAGGAGATCTTCTCCATCCTCATCTCCCTCATCTTCATCTACGAGACCTTCAGCAAGCTCGGCAAGGTACCACACATCACTCCACCTCATCTCCTCACATCCATCCCAACATTTACATCCATCCATCATCCTAAGCACTTTTTTATACCTCAACTGTAAATACAAAAATAAAACCTGTTTTTCTCCTTTCCTTCACACCCCTCCTGTCCTCTGCTGCTAATTCATCTACATACCTACTTTTCTTCTCTTGTTATTCAGATCTTCAAAGCTCACCCTCTGGTTCTGAACTATGAGCACTTGAACGACACCCTGGACAACCCTTTCCACCCGGTGGTCAAGGAGGAAGTAAAGCATCTTGATGATGGCAACATTACAGTGCTCGAGGTCATACATGAGAGGGCCTACCCCAACACCGCCCTGCTTTCCATGTGTCTTATGTTCGGGTGTTTCTTCATCGCATACTTCCTCCGTCAGTTCAAAAATGGCCACTTCCTCCCTGGACCGGTAAGAGCTACAGCTGTTTTCAACAGTGATGACTACTGTATGTCTGTGAGCAAAGCGAACTTTTAACAACCTGGTGCTTACACAGTATTTTACTGCTGGACAGTATTGAAGAGAGATGAATCAGGATAGGGTCTTTTAGGGCTGGAGAGCCCCCTCTGTGTTCTGTGTGTGATAGCCTTCACTTCATATGTTTTCCCTATCACCAGATTCGTCGGATGATTGGAGATTTTGGTGTTCCCATCGCCATTTTCTTCATGATCGCTGTGGATATCACCATTGAGGATGCCTACACTCAGGTTAGTGATGTATAGGTTTGTGTTGCCTTGACTAAAAGGTGATCTCGGTGTATAACATATTACTCTATCCTTAAACTGTTTCATGTAAAAAGGGATATCTAGTAATAGATTAAATGCAGCATACAGTGAGGGAAAAAAATATTTGATCCCCTGCTGATTTTGTACGTTTGCCCACTGACAAAGAAATGATCATTCTATAATTTTAATGGTAGGTTTATTTGAACAGTGAGAGACAGAATAACAACAAAAAAATCCAGAAAAACGCATGTCAAAAATGTTATAAAATGATTTGCATTTTAATGAGGGAAATAAGTATTTGACCCCTCTGCAAAACATGACTTAGTACTTGGTGGCAAAACCCTTGTTGGCAATCACAGAGGTCAGTCGTTTCTTGTAGTTGGCCACCAGGTTTGCACACAGCTCAGGAGGGATTTTGTCCCACTCCTCTCTGCAGATCTTCTCCAAGTCATTAAGATTTTGAGGCTGAAGTTTGGCAACTCGAACCTTCAGCTCCCTCCACAGATTTTCTATGGGATTAAGGTCTGGAGACTGGCTAGGCCACTCCAGGACCTTAATGTGCTTCTTCTTGAGCCACTCCTTTGTTGCCTTGGCCGTGTGTTTTGGGTCATTGTCATGCTGGAATACCCATCCATGACCCATTTTCAATGCCTTGGCTGAGGGAAGGAGGTTCTCACCCAAGATTTGATGGTACATGGCCCTGTCCATCGTCCCTTTGATGCGGTGAAGTTGTCCTGTCCCCTTAGCAGAAAAACACTCCCAAAGCATAATGTTTCCACCTCCATGTTTGACGGTGGAGATGGTGTTCTTAGGGTCATAGGCAGCATTCCTCTTCCTCCAAACACGGCGAGTTGAGTTGATGCCAAAGAGCTCCATTTTGGTCTCATCTGGCCACAACACTTTCACCCAGTTGTCCTCTGAATCATTCAGATGTTCATTGGCAAACTTCAGACGGGCATGTATATGTGCTTTCTTGAGCAGGGGGACCTTGCGGGCGCTGCAGGATTTCAGTCCTTCACGATGTAGTGTGTTACCAATTGTTTTCTTGGTGACTATGATCCCAGCTGCCTTGAGATCATTGACAATATCTTCCTGTGTAGTTCTGGACTGATTCCTCACCGTTCTCATGATCATTGCAACTCCACGAGGTAAGATCTTGCATGGAGCCCCAGGCCGAGGGAGATTGACAGTTCTTTTGTGTTTCTTCCATTTGCGAATAATTGCACCAACTGTTGTCACCTTCTCACCAAGCTGCTTGGCGATGGTTTTGTAGCCTATTCCAGCCTTGTGTAGGTCTACAATCTTGTCCCTGACATCCCTGGAGAGCTCTTTGGTCTTGGCCATGGTGGAGAGTTTGGAATCTGATTGATTGATTGCTTCTGTGGACAGGTATCTTTTATACAGGTAACAAACTGAGATTAGGAGCACTCCCTTTAAGAGTGTGCTCTTAATCTCAGCTCGTTACCTGTATAAAAGACACCTGGGAGCCAGAAATCTTTCTGATTGAGAGGGGGTCAAATACTTATTTCCCTCATTAAAATGCTAATCAATTTATAACATTTTTGACATGCGTTTTCCTGGATTTTTTTGTTGTTATTCTGTCTCTCACTGTTCAAATAAACCTACCATTCAAATTATAGACTGATCATTTCTTTGTCGGTGGGCAAACGTACAAAATCAGCAGGGGATCAAATACTTTTTTCCCTCACTGTATGTATTTTGTGTGTCCCCTGGCAGAAACTTGTGGTGCCCAAGGGTCTTATGGTGTCCAACCCCGATGCCAGAGGCTGGTTCATCAACCCCCTGGGAGAGAAGAAGCCTTTCCCCGCCTGGATGATGGGGGCGTGTTGCGTGCCAGCCCTGCTGGTCTTCATCCTCATCTTCCTCGAGTCCCAGATCACTACGTTAGTAAAATCGTCTTCATGTCCATAGTCCCTCCACAACCGCCAAGCCTCCTCTCATTGTTTGACCTCTGACCTTTCTAGGCTGATTGTGAGCAAACCAGAGAGGAAGATGGTGAAGGGCTCTGGTTTCCATCTGGACCTGCTCATCCTGGTCACCATGGGTGGCATCGCCTCCCTGTTTGGGGTGCCCTGGCTGAGTGCCGCCACCGTGCGTTCTGTCACCCATGCCAACGCCCTCACTGTCATGAGCAAGGGACCCAAGCCTGAGATCGAGAAGGTGCTGGAGCAAAGGATCAGCGGCATGCTTGTGGCTGCCATGGTCGGTAAGTGCTACCATATAGGTTACTGAGATTTAGCTTATGCAGTCGATCCCGACGAACAGACAGAACACTGGGTGTCTAAAGAATAGGTCAGCACAGTCCTTTGTTGAGCTCCTAATAATGTCTGAGAAATGTTCGTTGTTCCTGCTATTCCCAGGTGTGTCTATTCTCTTGGAGCCTATCCTGAAGATGATTCCCATGACGGCTCTGTTTGGAATCTTCCTCTACATGGGTATAACCTCACTCAGTGGGATCCAGATGTGGGACCGAATGCTTCTGCTTATTGTACCCAGGAAATACTATCCTGCTGACGCCTACGCACAAAGGGTATGCTGCCTCTCTCCACGCCCCAATTGTCCTCCTTTCTGTTTCATAATTTTATATCATTATTTAATTTATGAAACATACCAGACAATTCCTACACAATAACACACTGTGGCAATCACAACGTAATTATCTGAAAAATCATACATTTCCTTTGCACTAACAAGTTTTACACCACAGTAAATATCAGGGGCGAAACTTTGGTTTTAGAAGTGGGGGAGACATCATTTTGTATTTTATTTTAATGCAATCGGATAAACACTCCAAACAGCCTACCCGACCACTCGGAGGCGTCCACATGGTCCTAAAGCACACCATTGCCTTGTTTTGTATCACATTCCAAAGATAAAACTGGGGGGGACAAAAATGCTATTTCAGAATGTGCCAGTCCCCAGTGAAGGTTATGCCCCTGGTAAACATAAGTATATATCCAATGTGTTGCCCCTGTCTTAACCCTCCTTCTCTCATCTCCTTACTGCAGGTAACTACTATGAAGATGCACTTGTTCACTCTGATCCAGATGGTGTGTTTGGGAGCTCTCTGGATGGTGAAGATGAGTGCCTTCTCCCTGGCTCTGCCCTTTGTCCTCATCCTCACCATCCCCCTGCGCATGGCCATCACTGGAACACTCTTCACTGACAAGGAAATGAAATGTGTAAGTGGCACACACATGTTTTAATGTGGTTAACTACAATCACAACACATACATATGTTTTGGGTAGGAGCCTGGTCCCAGGTTAGTACCTTATGTTGTCATGCCGATGAGTGGTCAGAAGATTTAGCTAAATCACATACACATGAGAACAGTATGGACCTGATGGAATCTGCAGAGAACATTTTCAAAATACCTATTCAGCTGTTGATCAATAGAATGTCAGTATAGCTATTCATTTTCTACATATTGGGTTCAGTATTATTTGTATTGGAAATGCTATATTTCAAATCATTTCAGGAGGTTTAGAATAAATTCTGCCTCTAATAAATCAGTGTGACTCAACTAAACTGTGTGTTTCTCTAATGAGACTGTGTGATCTGTTGTAGCTGGATGCCTCTGATGGCAAGGTGAAGTTCGAAGAGGAGCCAGGAGAGGATATGTACAACGAGTCCCCGTTGCCATGAACACCTGGACACGATCTTTCACTTCTCAACTCGCTGCGAGGATCCAGTGAACTCAAACAATGCTTTAATAGGGACCGGTGTCTAACACATTTATTAGTATGTGCCATCAAAAAATATTCTTTAGGAAAATGTATTTTTAGCCAACTGTCCTGAAACCTCATTGCAATTGGGTATGTTTGTGTGCCATGCTAAAATGAAGGTCTCGGGTAAGCATTCAAACCTTTTTAATGACAGATAGCCTAATATTCTACACTATTAATATGACAATTAACATTTATCTCTCAAATACCCAAATAATGCCAAAAATATAATCCCATCACTATTAGGCAGATAAATAGATAAATGCAATATTATAAGTCACACGAAAATGCTTTCTATGGGACTGTTATTTTAGCCTTGGTTCTGTAGCCTATTTTATACCCTAGTTACATTACTCTCCCTTGTTAGTTTGGTTTTATGCTTCATTGTGATTCATTGTGTGCTTATTGAATGAAAGTATTTTGTAGATGACCTTTTGTTCTTGCTGTTTTGTTTAGTTGCAAGCTAAAGTGTGAGTATGGAGTTAAAATCATCTTAGTTCTATTGTTGGGTGTCCAGTGGTGTCACTCATTCAGTTCTTATACCTAAATACATATTTACTTCAGGATGTAATGCTTTCGGGATGGCTAAGGTGAGAGGGATACATATAGGAAAATGATTGATTAATCACTGAATGAATTGTAACAATATAATGATTATGTGGGAGAGAAATGTGTAAATATGACAAATGAATCACAGCAATAAGATCTGACTATAGGCCCATTGCACTATTTTTTCATTGATCAGGGACAGGTGTAAAAGGACAGCTGTATATTTGGTTTATTGTATGTGGATGTGTGTTTGAATCACTGTACAACTGCTGTTTTGATTTTCACCCAACCAATTAAAAACATTTTAAACCCTTTCATTTTTTTATTTGAGACATTCCATCACTTTATTCATCAATGGTAGGAGGGCTGACAGTGCTGGTCCACAGGAGCACTGAGAAGGGCGCCACTCCAACACGGTTTAACGAGGCTGTGCGCTCATTGGAAAGTCATTTGTTTCCAATGGATCTGGCTGTCTGGATTGGATGGCTGGATTACGCCCACAAACTGACAAGGTGGAGTTGGAAGAAATTACATGAGTGAGAAAATGAAACCGTCAAATAGGCTACTAGACTTTGCAAATAGGAGCACCACTAAAAGTATAGGCCTATCCATGGAATACAATTCCAGTATCGTTTTCGCAATCTGTCAACAGAGTTAGCGCTGGCATGAATATGTTTATGACACTTTTTTCTCTCAAAATGTTCAGTAGGCTTTAACACTGCAGATTGTTATTAAATGTTATAGTTATTATGCTATAATTTGTGGAATTACTTTGATGTAACAACAGCTGACTAAAGTTCCACTTAGATATAGGCAGCTGTCTGGGACAAATAACTTTTACTAAAGTATCGGTAGTCTAAAAGATTTGCACTCGCTCATTGTCCTCGGTTGGCAACGGCGGGTCGGAGAGCTAAATGTAGAAAAATAGTATGGCTGTGGGTGATGCGTTCGGCAGCGGGGGAGAGATCGAAAATGCGGATGTCTTTGCTAAGAGAAATGGTCGGATCGAGAGAGCTACGCGTTGAGTGGAAGGAGAAAGCAAGTGAGATGGAGGCGGGGGGAAGTTCCCATCTCTGCGGGGACTGGAGCGCCTGTGCCCTGGACTGGCGGCGCAGTGCTGGCTAACATTCAACCCAACCCTTGTTCCACAACGAGCTCTACTCACGCTGAGACAGGTAAGGCTCACAGCCACCTCCGTCAATTCGACTGCTCAAAAAATATATAATCAAAATTATTTCCACAAACAATTTACGCTCAATATGGTTTATTTTCTCCCTTGAGTAATTTTAAAAGAACACCTCATCTTGAATGCGTTGTGTTAGCAAAACACTGACTACTGTAGGGTAGACCATTCCGAGGTCGCCATACCCGAATTTCCTCTCCTTTACCACGGGTAAGAAATGCGAACTATAGGGTATACATATGGTATAAATGTATAACATTTGCATTGATTATGGATCACCGTCTATTTGGAATTTAATTCACCAATGTATCTTATTTTCTGCTAAGAATTGATTATTTCCGCGCCGAGACCTCCATGCGGTTGTTGACAGAACCAGCCGCCTCTCTGGTTAGCCATCATGGATCTCAGTTTAATATCTCACCGTGTGGGCTCGCCCTCTATCTCGCTTGACAACCATCATTGCCAACCTGCGAAAACCAGTCTTTGGTACTGTTATAGTTGCCTATGATCCTGGTGCGGGCAGGTTAGTTGCACACCCAGGCTTACTTTAAACCCCATTTCTTGCTAAGCATGTAGTGCGCCATATGAGCTTGTCACGGTCGGTATCCTAACTGACTCTCGCTTTGCCTGTAGCATGGCGGCTCTGGAACCATCCTCGCGCCAGTGAACCATTTGCAATCTCGGATGTACAAATATTTCATTCTGTGTGGTGTCAACTTGATACAATGTAGCCGCGGATTGAAACCTTGTGAATGATGATAGATTGTAATTACGTATCCTCATTTCAATTCTGAAGATTAGCGAAGATTGTTACCATTTATTTCCCTTTTTCTTCATTCGTGTGCCTCAGTCTTCATGACCCATCCTCGCCACACGGCTACAAAACCTGGTTTACCCCGTGTTCAACAACAGCTGAAAGAAAAGTCGGGGTGGATAGAACCGTTTCACGGTGAGTTTGTTCATTTAAATCGTTGTTTTTCAAGAAACACAACAGTGAATTTGTCTGTCTGAGATGAATGATTTTCTAAACATGATTCTCTTTCATGGAGACGAGGTCAGTGTTCGGGTCGCAGTCGTTTGGAACTGGATTTTTTCCTATGGGTTAATGCAAAACTAGTAACGTTAGGCCAATAGGTAATATTTTGAACGACCAATTACAAATGCATTTATCTAGTTAACGTTCCCTGCTATATTGATTGCACCCTAAATGTATATACAAAATAAAAACGTAAATCATTATCCATGGTGAATCCCCTGAAGTTAGCCAAGCTTTAGCTAGCTACCATAAAAGTTGACTGGTCTGGTGGTGGTTTTCATATTTTACATTTACAGTAGCTGGCTAACTAGCTACTATACCTTTTTAAACCTTAAAATATTTAGATTATTGTCATTTAATTAATTTTGCAGGTGGCCACCGTGTTGCCTAACATATTGCTGTAAATTAATGTAAATCTGATGGTTGCTAACATAATATAGCTAGCGAGTTAGCAGCTAGCTAACCATTGCATTGAACCAGCGTAGTGCGGTTGTAGCTAGCTAGCGCGGTCGTTGGCTCGGTTGGGGTTTGTCTACCCCCCCGAACCATCTTGTCATACCAGGATATTACTTTTAAATTTCCCCTAAACTGCATTGATTTATTGGGACACTAGCTAACTATGTCCAACCACTGTTTTAAACGCATCATTAGACCAGCGATAATTGTATCCCCCCTTAAACGCCCTGGCAGTCCAACACAAGCTCGTGCGTACCATATCACCAAGAACGGGTAAACAACAGGCGGGGTGCTGACTGCAGAGTCGCCATCACATATCCCAAATCGGTTACGCCTCGCGCAAGAATGTCCTGCTTTTTCGAGTCTTTTTCGGTTTGATTATGGTTGCCTGCTGCGATACTAAAACGATTAAAGCATAGAAACGGGTCTCTGATGACTATTCCCAACAATGTAATTTATTATAAAGCGTAATATGTATCCCTCTTTGGCCCCTCACAAGAGTCGGCCGATAGAGATTCAAGGCAGAGGCAGGTTTCAATTTCAGCTCAATGTTGCTAGTGTGGTTTTGTCGAGTGGTTCATTTGGTAGTAATGTTCCCTGGCCACCATTCCCCTTCGTTGGAGACCGAAAGCAGATCTCCCGTCCATAGTCAGCTGGTTGCCTACAGCTGCCTCTAAACGTTCGCTTCCTCCTTCTGTGGAACCTCCCCACCACCACTCCGAGAAAATCCTCCATTACCGATCGACAGAAAGCAAAATGAGTTGCTACTTTAATGTAGAATAAGATAGCCTATTTTCCAAATCGACATACAGAGAACATTACCAGTCGTAGCCTTCTGCGGTGTTATTTGAGATGTGAAACCGTCACAAGCTATAGCCTGTCTCACCGTGTAGCGTAAACGTTTAGGGGCGGTGTAATAAACATTAATAACCATCATGTCGAGGTCGATTTTAATTTCCAGGATTTTAAAAGGCTGGAATTTCTTACCTAATAGCTTGTTTGGAATGATTAAAAGCAGTCGGATTATCTCTGTCCAATAAATCTTGTTTTCAGTATCACATTTTACACACTTAATGTAATATGCAAGTCAATATACTAGTAGAATGATTTACATTTTTATTAACCTCTAACCTATGCCATTTCAAATGTGTTTAACCTCCAAGCATTATTTTTTCACACATATTTCCTAATATCACAAGGCATAGCATTGGCCAAAGTAGTTTTCTGTTACTTTCTCACATTTGCATGCATTAGGTGGATGCATAGGTAACTTGGCTATTATGTATCCTGTGTAGATTTTTTTTTTGTTGCTGGCACAGTAGTGAGAGTAAATTGTTGGTAAGATTAATAATGACTCACTGCACCTTGTATATTATTGACATCCATTAAAAGAAAGGGATAGTGTTTTATTAGGATCTGTTTTGTTTATGTGCAGGTTAAAGAAAGTACAGATGAATGGAGAAATGGATGCGTCCACTAAAGACCAAGGTGAGATCATAGTCAATCAACGTGAGATCATAGTAGTCAATCAAGGTGAGATATAGTCACAACATGGAACTTCTTCCTTCCATCCCCTTCAGAATATTGTGCAAAATGGAGAGATTCATGATTTATTTTCACTTCAGCCAGGATAATGGTTACAGGACAGGTAAGCTGATGTGTGTGTCCTTGTGTGGCTATAGTGTGGACGCAGGACGACCTTCTGAATCTGCTAGAGGCCATGAAAGTCAATCTTCCCCAGAAGGACCTGGCCAAGTACAAGACATCGGAATCCCATCTGGACTGGGAGAAGGTGGCCTTCAACTCATTCACAGGAGAGATGTGCAAACAGAAGTGGAACGAGGTCTCCAAAGTGGTACGCCATGTGTCTATTATGCTATACTGTGGACTGGGGTATTGTGTATTTGAGAATAAAAGTGTATTTCCAACTCTTGTCAGTTCAATATGTACATACTGCTTCTTTCCTCTGCAATGCGTTTTATGTTGTTGTTCTGTGTCTTTGATTCAGATCCGTAAATTTCGCACATTAACAGAGCTGATTTTCGATGCCCAAGACTTCATCAAGAACCCGTATAAGGGCAAGAAGCTGAAGGTGAGCTGCATATCCACTTTTTATGATAGTGTCTAATACTTTCACAGGTGACACATTATTTTCTTAGCAAATTGTCATCAGATGACTGATTTGACTGTCTTTTTGTGTGTAATTTTACTCATATTTGGTATTGTTCTTTTGTTTTATTTTTCACTGAACAGAAGCATCCAGATTTCCCTAAAAAGCCCCTGACGCCATATTTCCGCTTCTTCATTGAGAAGAGGGCTAAGTATGCCAAGCTGCACCCTGAGATGAGCAACCTAGACCTCACCAAGATCCTCTCCATGAAGTACAGAGGGCTGCCCGACAAAAAGAAGGTCAGAAGCAGGGAGAGAGTGGGAAGGAAAGGAAGAGATGCAATTAAAGGGAGGGATATAGTGACGTTTGGGATGGGGGGTAAATATGGCCTCCCTGGTAGATACAATTTATTTGAACTGAGTAATTTGCTGACGTTGCTCATGGTCGACTGACTTGTTTTTTGACAACAGAAAAAATATCTAGAAGACTTCCAGAAAGACAAAGAAACGTTTGGGCACAGCATGTCAAAGTTCAGGTAAGGTTCAAATTTAGGTTATCTGCAACTGGAGTAAATATATATTTGAAGGGGGATTTCTCCATTGTGTTTTAATTTGCTTGATGAGTATGTTTATTTTTATTTAACCTTTATTTAACTAGGCAAGTCAGTCAAGAACAAATTCTTATTTACAATGACAGCCTACCAAAAGGCAAAATTAGGTTAATGCAGGTTTAAAAATATATACTTGTGTATTGGTTTTAAAGAAAGGCATTGATGTTTATGGTTAGGTACATTGGTGCAACGACAGTGCTTTTTTTGCAAATGCGCTTGTTAAATCAACACCCGTTTGTCGAAGTAGGCTGTGATTCAATGAGAAATTAACAGGCACCACATCGATTATATGCAACGCAGGACACGTTAGATAAACTAATAATATCATCAACCGTGTGTAGTTAACTAGTGATTATGTTAGATTGGTAGTTTTTTATAAGATAAGTTTAATGCTAGCTAGCAACTTACCTTGGCTTCTTGCTGCCCTCGCGTAACAGGTAGTCGGCCTGCCATGCAGGCTCCTCGTGGAGTGCAATGTAAGGCTGGTGGTTAGAGTGTTGGACTAGTAACCGGAAGGTTGCAAAAATGAATCCCCCCCTGAACAAGGCAGTTAACCCCCGTTCCTAGGCCATCATTGAATAAGAATGTGTTCTTAATCTGACTTGCCTAGTTAAATAAAGGTGTAAAAAAAAAAAAATTCCACAAAAAAAATCGGTGGCCAAAAATACCGATTACCGATTGTTATAAAAACTTGAAATCGGCCATTACGATTAATCGGTCGACCTCTAATTCTGACTTAATGAAGCTCAGCCATGTGCTTCTTGTCAGTAACAACCACATCATCAACATTAAGGGACATGGGCAGCTGTGAGGAGGAGGGTTTATTCTACATGTCTTTAACTGTTTTCCAGAACTTCTTGGGGTTAGACCCATAGAGAGAGAACTGCTCCTTAAAGTAACTAACTTTGGCCTTCCGGATAGCCTGAGTGCACTTATTTCTCATTTGCCTGAACGAGAGCCTGAGTATGCGTGTGCCGAGCCTTTCGCTTAATGCAATTCTTGAGGTGGAGTAACTGCAAGATCACGGTCAAACCAGGGGCTGAACCTGTTTTTAATTTTCTTTGTGTGCACGTTTAACAATACCACTGAAAATATCAAAAAAGAAGGTCCAAGCGTCTTCGACAGGGGATAAAGCTGATTCTATACCATTTTAGAGGCCAGTTCATGAAGGAAGACTTGCTCATTTAATATATATATTTTTTTAGCAAGCGTCTATGACACATCAGGACAGGTCGTTTCACTGACCAGCCATTACAAATGCAGGCTGTAAAACAGTGTTCATTAAGGTCAGAAAACACCGGACTGATACCGATCAGGATTATTTGTGAGGATAACATTGAGGAGAGTAGCCTTTTCTGGGTGTTTGGAGTCACAAGTAAAAAGTAAAATATCATTGTTATGCACTTTGTTTTTTTAAAGTTTTTTTCTTGGCTTTCAAAATAGCATCAGACCAAACACTACTCACCCAGTTCCAGGTTGGACGGTATCCTCAGGTCTCTGCTGTTTGTTTGCTAGAGCACCCTCCGTATAGCTTGGAAAAAGAAAACCTTGGTAGCAGTAATCTCTCCGGTTAATTCTGGTCAAAATTAGGTTTTAGGATCGAAGACCATGCTGTGGAGGGTAGCATCCTGCATATGTCCCTGCCGAAAAATCTAAGTTTTATCTAACTCCAAGTCTATCCTTTTGTAAAAAAACATGTTGAAAAAGTGAGAGCTCACATGCAGCTGTCTCTCTCTCTCACAGTAGTCATTGGGTTTCTGTGTGATTATAGGGAGGACCATCCCGACCTGGTGGAGAGCATGGCAAAGAAAGGTTCTAATGTGCCAGAGAAACCCAGGACGCCTCAGCAGCTATGGTACAGTCACGAGAAGAAGGCCTTCCTCAAAACACACGCAGACGTGAGTTACGCTTTTCAGGACCGTTTGTTAGCACCTACAAAAACACAAATGTTCACACTCAGTTCAACTTCAGCATGTTAGCATTATCTCCATCTGAAGCAACATATATGTTCTTGAATCTAAAATATCTGTTACTAGGCGACCACCAAAGACATTAAAGACAGTCTTGGGAAGCAGTGGACACAGCTGTCAGACAAAAAGAGACTCAAGTGGATTGCCAAGTCCCTGGAGATGCACAAAGCATATGAGGTGAGAGCATCCTCAAATATGAGGCACAAGACTCTGAAGATGGCCAAATTACTGCCTGACTTGGGTATTTCCAAGAGGGTTAATTGATTTTTAACCTGTGACCCCTGTTTGTTTTCCACAGGAGGTGATGAAGGGCTTCATTGAGACTCACCCAGAGCTCAACATGAGCAACGAGGACATCGTCAAGTCCACCCTCACCAAGGCTGAGAGACATCTGAAGGACAAATCTGATGGCAGGCCAGACAAACCACCCCCGTGAGTACTAATCCCCACCAGCACACTTTTAATCTCACCACTGGGTGATCACCCTGTTAACTGGACATGGTGACGAGGTTTGTGACCGTGTTGTGTATTCTGTGTGTGTTTTAGGAATGGTTACTCCATGTTCTGTGCTGAGTTGATGTCCAGTATGAAGGACGTGCCCAGTACAGAGCGCATGGTCATGTGCAGCCAGCAGTGGAAGCTGCTGAAACAGAACGAGAAGGACGGCTACCAGAAACGCTGCGAGCAGGTCTGTACTTCACTAGCAGGTGGACTGTTCACTCCAACGTTGACTTTTTGGACATACTGTCAGAAGTCTTAAGTGCTCAAGTTTTCACAATTCTGTTTTTCAGAGAAAGAAAGAATACGAAGTCGAGATGAACCGGTTTCTTTGTGTAAGTTTGTTTTTCTACATGTATGTGTGGGTCTATATACAGTTGAAGTCGGAAGTTTATATACTTACACGGAACCCAAACCGGCTGCGCGCGTGTGCCATCGTGCATAAATTTATTTTGGCCCCCCCACACCAAACGTGATCACGACACGCAGGTTAAAATATCAAAACAAAGTCTGAACCAATTACATTAATATGGGGACAGGTCGAAAAGCATTAAACATATGGCAATTTAGCTAGCTTGCACTTGCTAGCTAATTTGTCCTATTTAGCTAGCTTGCTGTTGCTAGCTAATTTGTCCTGGGATATAAACATTGAGCTGTTACTTTACCAGAAATGCACAAGGTCCTCTACTCCGACATTTAATCCACACATAAAACGGTCAACCGAATCGTTTCTAGTCATCTCTCCTCCTTCTAGGCTTTTTCATCTTTGAACTTATATGGTGATTGGCATCTAAACTTTCATAGTATTACCATGACGACCGGCAACACAGTTCGTCTTTCAATCACCCACGTGGGTATAACTAATGAGGAGAAGGCACGTGGGGACCTGCTTCTTTAAACCAACGAGGAGATGGGAGATGCAGGACTTGCAGCGTGATCTGCGTCAGAAATAGAAAGGACTTCTATTTTAGCCCTTGGCAACGCAGACGCTCGCGAGCAGTGTGGGTGCAATAATTGAATAACAGATTTCTAAATTTATTTTGCAATGCTCGTGCACGCGACGCTTGCGGTGTAGTCAGGGTATTAGGTTGGAGTCATTAAAACTTGTATTTCAACCACTCCACAAATGTTTTGTTAACAAACTATAGTTTTGGCAAGTCGGTTAGAACATCTACTTTGTGCATGACACAAGTAATTTTTCCAACAATTGTTTACAGACAAATTATTTCACTTAAATTCACTATCACAATTCCAGTGGTTCAGAAATGTACATATACTAAGTTGACTGTGCCTTTAAACAGCTTGGAAAATTCCAGAAAATTATGTCATGGCTTTAGAAGCTTCTGATAGGCTAATTGACATCATTTGAGTCAATTGGAGGTGTACCTGTGGCTGTATTTCAAGGCCTACCTTCAAACTCAGTGCCTCTTTGCTTGACATGGGAAATTCAAAAGAAGACAAGACCTCAGCCAAGACCTCAGAAAAAAATGTGTAGACCTCCACAAGTCTGGTTCGTCCTTGGGAGCAATTTCCAAACGCCTGAAGGTACCACATTCATCTGTACAAACAATAGCACGCAAGTATTAACACCATGGGACCACGCAGCCATCAAACCGCTCAGGAAGGAGACGCGTTCTGTCTCCTAGAGATGAACGTACTTTGGTGCGAAAAGTGCAAATCAATCCCAGAACAGCAAAGGACCTTGTGAAGATGCTGGAGGAAACCGGTACAAATGTATCTATATCCACAGTAAAACGAGTCCTATATCGACATAACCTGAAAGGCCGCTCAGCAAGGAAGAAGCCACTGCTCCAAAACCGCTATAAAAAAGCCAGACTATGGTTTGCAACTGCACATGGGGACAAAGATCGTACTTTTTGGAGAAATGTCCTCTGGTCTGATGAAACAAAAATAGAACTGTTTGGCCATAATGACCATCGTTATTTTTGGAGGAAAAAGGGGGAGGCTTGCAAGCCGAAGAACACCATCCCAACCGTGAAGCACAGGGGTGGCAACATGATGTTGTGGGGGTGCTTTGCTGCAGGAGGGACTAGTGCACTTCACAAAATAGATGGAATCATGAGGATGGACAACTATGTGGATATATTGAAGCAACATCTCAAGACAGCAGTCAGGAACTTAAAGCTTGGTTGCAAATGGGTCTTCCAAATCGACAATGACACCAAGCATACTTCCAAAGTTGTGGCAAAATGGCTTAAGGACAACAAAGTCACAAAGCTCTGACCTCCATCCTATAGAAAATGTGTGGGTAGAACTGAAAAAGCGTGTGCGAGCAAGGAGGCCGACAAACCTGACTCAGTTACACCAGTTCTGTCAGGAGGAATGGGCCAAAATTCACCCAACTTATTGTGGGAAGCTTATGGAAAGCTATCCAAAACATTTGACCCAAGTTAAACAAGTTAAAGGCGATGCTACCAAATACTAATTGAGTGTATGTGAACTTCTGACCCACTGGGAATGTGATGAAAGAAATAAAAGATGAAAGAAATAATTCTCTCTACTATTACTCTGACATTTCACATTCTTAAAATAAAGTGTTGATCCTAACTGACCTTAGACAGGGAATTTTTACTAGGATTAAATGTCAGGAATTGTGAAAAACTGAGTTTAAATGTATTTGGCTAAGGTGTATGTAAACATCCGATTTCAACTGTATCTAGTGAATGAGAGCAGAGGCAGTATGTATGTTATTTACTCAGTGTCTGTCTGTCTGCAGAGTATATCAGAGGAGGAGCAGCAGCGTGTGCTGGGGGAGCAGAAGATGATTGGCTTTAAGAAGGGCAGCGGGGGCAGCAAAAAGAAGAGCAGAGCAAAGGTAAGTCCCACAATGCGTCAGTATCACTCATCAGCTCCGCATAGTACACAATAACAATCATAAGGAAGTATGAAATGGAGATGACTGATAAAATTACAATCTCAGACAAAATAGATATTGACTGTAGTATGCATTATTTCAGAGGGGATCAATAAAGTTGTATTGAATTGAAAAAAGCTCCCATCGCTTAAATTGCAGCCTAGCCCAGAGAAGCCCAAAAGGCCCATCTCGGCCATGTTCATCTTCTCTGAAGAGAAACGTCCCAAGCTGCAGCAAGAGCGACCAGACCTGTCTGACAGTGAGCTCACCAGGCTGCTGGCACGCATGTGGAACGAGCTCTCAGATAAGAAGAAGGTACACACCCCAGTTTAATAAACACTACCATAGTGCAGCTGAGGGAGGGTTCTGAGCAGTAAGATGCAGTATATAAATATCTATGGTATAGAATAAATGCAGTACAATGCATGACCGCATCAATTAAATGGCATCGGCTTGTGTCGATGAAAGGGGATTTCTGGTTTCAGCCTCTACCTGTGATTGTTAGCTAACTAACTGACGTTGTCTTCCCCCTGTAGGAGAAGTACAAGCGCCTTGAGACGGTCCTGAAGGCAGAGTCTGTGAAGAAGGGACACGAGGAGCGCAGCCGGCTGCCAGACACCCCCAAGACTGCACAGGACATCTGGCAGCAGAGCGTCATAGGAGACTACCTGGCCAGGTTCAAGGTGGGTGACACAACTATGGCCTTGGATCAGGACTGCCTTTTAAAGCATGTCAACTCCTCCTTCTCCCCCTGTCCTGACTATCTACTTCATTCCTCCTGTGCTTTACAGAACGACCGGCCAAAAGCCCAGAAAGCCATGGAAGCCACTTGGAACACCATGGAGAAGAAGGAGAAGATCATGTGGATCAAGAAGGCAGCTGAGGACCAGAAACGATACGAGGTAAATGGAATCCAATGTGTCTGAAAGGCAGAGGTGAGCCCCAGAGATTTAAGTTCCCTTTGAGACTTACTGGCATTCTTTTTGCTGACAGAGGGAACTGAGTGAGATGCGCTCTCCTGCAACCATCATTGCCTCAGGGAAGAAGATGAAATTTGATGGTGAACCCAAGAAACCCCCATCGTGAGTATTTCTGATGGAATGCTTCTGTCTGTGTTTTTGATAAACTTACTTCACTGTGTTCACCTATAACTATATTGATGTAGGATATGTAAACGTACCTTTCAGGAATGGCTACCAGAAGTTCTCTCAGGAGATGTTGTCCAACGGAGAGCTGAACCACCTCCCTATGAAGGAGCGCATGGGGGAGATCGGGGGCCGCTGGCAGAGGCAGCCCCAGAAGGAGAAGGACCGCTACAAAAAGATCGCTGAGGAGAAACAGAAGCTGTACAAAGTAGAGCTGGAGCGGTGGCTGGCGGTACGCCGTCTTTGATTTGTTGCAGACACTAAGTCAAAATCAAATGTATTTATATAGCCCTTCTTACATCAGCTGATATATCAAAGTGCTGTACAGAAACCCAGCCTAAAACCCCAAACAGCAAGCAATGCAGGTGTAGAAGCACGGTGGCTGGGAAAAACTCCCTAAAAAGGCCAGAACCTATGAAGAAACCTAGGGAGGAACCAGGCTATGAGGGGTGGCCAGTCCTCTTCTGGCTGTGCCGGGTAGAGATTATAACAGAACATGGCCAAGATGTTCAAATATTCATAAATGACCAGCATGGTCAAATAATAGTAATCACAGTGGTTGTCGAGGGTGCAACAGGTCAGCACGGCCAGGTGGACTGGGGACAGCAAGGAGTCATCATGCCAGGTAGTCCTGAGGCATGGTCCTAGGGCTCAGGTCCTCCGAGAGAGAAAAAGAAAGAAAGAAAGAGAGAATTAGGGAGAGCACTCTTAAATTCACACAGGACACCGGACAAGACAGGAGAAATACACCAGATATAACAGACTAAGTGCATTTAACATCCTATCAATTCTGTGCCTGTAATGACCTGACAAATTAAAATGTCCCTGCTTTCACAGAGCTTGTCCTCACAAGAAAGAAATGTGTACAAGGAGTACAACTCACAAGTAAGTTGTCTGTGCTATTCTATTATGTGTTAGAGTGAGAGTTATCACAAACTCTCCCTGTAGTTGCTGGCAAATTAACATGTAAACAAACTGAGTGTTAATCTTAATCTCCTATTGTCTTCCTCAGAAAAGAAAAACCCCAGTGAAACCAGGAGGCACTGCAGCCAAAGTTAAGGCCAAGGTAACCAAGAAGTCGGTAAGTCCCAGCTCTGTTCAGTTTATCATTACCACTCTACTTTTACTACTCTGCTCTTAAGTCAAACATCATTCATCTCTGACAATCAATCTTCCCCCCAGGACACAGAGGACGAGGATGATGAGGAGGGAAGAGAAGGAGGCTGCCTCATCAGATAACGATTCGTCCAGTGCAGAGGACAGTGAGGAGGAAGATGATGATGATGACGACGTTAGTTTTCAGACTTGTGTGAAATTCATCATTGCTGTTGGAAATTATAATGGTGCCCTTGACTGACATGACATGAGGCTAATGTTCTTGTTTTGCGACACCGCCTCTTGCAGAATGAGGAAGATGATGATGACGACGATGATGAGGCGGAGGATAAAGAGAACAAGTCAGAGGGAAGTAGCAGCAGTGATTCGAGCTCAGTGGAGACGTCGGACTCTGATTCAGACTGAAACACTGGTCTGTTGTGACCCAAGAGAGACTGAGCAGCGCTGAGCCAAGAGTTCAGGGAGCGCTGCCACTGTGCCGGCCCTGCTCTCTTCACAACCCACCACCAGAGGGAGCCCCTGCCCCACCATGTCCATTTCTCACTTGCTTTCTCTTTTCTGTGTTTCTTCATTGGTGTTCTGTACAAGGAGGGTGAAGACCCTACCACCACCACATCATGCCCTTCATCTGTTATTCCTCCAACCCTGCCTTGACCTGCTCCCCTGTCCAGCCCACACAACGCTGGGTTTAGGTGGGGACAGTTGGCTTCCTTTCTATATTCTGTGGCTAATAGGTTTCTATTAGCTTTTTTTTGGTGACTGTTGATTTTGGCCCCATCCTGCTTTGTCAGTGTCTGTCAGATGCTAGAGGCCACGGTTACAAAGGGGGGAGCGGGGAGTTGTGAACAGGCCTCCTAGAGCCAAAGAACCTATTTGTCTGGGGGATTATTTTGGGGTGGGGGGTGCAGGGGACCAAATAATTGCACTCTTGAGAATGTTTCCTTTAGTCTTTTGTTCTTCAGCGCCTCTCAACTTTCTTCCTGCTCTCAATGTGTATGTTTTAATTATTAGGTTCTTAACGAGGTGGTATCTTCAGGAAAAATTAAGCCATTATGAATGTCTCTTGTTGTTGCTGGAAATTTAGAGGAGATGTATTCATCCACAGTTTTTGTTAGATTTGGATGCATTTAGAAAAATGGCTTTTACCTGTCAGGTGTTGACAGGTGTTCAAGTTCAAAGGTGACTGACAGTCTATTTATTTATGCTACATAGAAATGCGTCCAAGCTATTTTGGGGGACAATTTCAAGGGTCTTTGTGGAGCAAGTCCAAGACAATTCTTTTTGACTTATGTTGGTTCTCATGTTGATTTTTCAGTTTAGATTTGTTCGTCCACTGGCCTGTTGAACAGAATAAATAATGAATGTTTCTTAGTGGTATCAAAGGAATATATCGTTTATCGATTAAGAGTTTTTTTTTTTTTTGCTTGCCACTCTTACAGAGTAGTTATTTTTGCCCGGACTGCAGATATGAGATTTAATTCCAAACAGACTATGTTGTGCAATTTAATATTGGTTTTGATTTCTTCCTTGAACCACTGTTTTACACTTCTATTTGATCTAAAGCTGATTTAATGAATTTGTTTTAATAATGTCGAGGGCTGTGGTCAGTTCCATTTGAAATCAGGGATAGATTGAAATGGATCCATTTAGTTCTTTTAAATAAAATAAAATTGACCCCAACCCCGATATTCTTTTAGTCGAAGTATCCCAAAAAAGCTTTGCACTTAATGTAAGCCTGTCCCATACTTCCTGTGGTCAACAGTCAACTGTTCAGCCCCTTCATGTGTTTGTGTGAGAGCGACTGCATTGGTGTGTGCTGTCTGCATCCTGTGTTTGACTGTGGCTTCGATTATCTACCCTTCTCCATGTGTGTACTTCTCCACTCCCCAAGGATTCAAAAACATTTGCTTGGTGAGAGAATGGGCTGGACGGAGTTCCTAAAAATGTTTCTTACACCAGTCGCATGCTTTTAAATCCTTGTGGGGCAGTGAACGAGTTTGCACTTAGGGGAGAAGGGTACAGAACCCGACTGCAACCTGTGAAGGATGTATGTCCCATTACCACACAAACACCTTGATGTAGATTTTTTTTAATGCCCTTTTCTCAAAATGATTGAAGCCGAGTCATGTGTGGTCCTGTTGGTTACCAGCACAAGGACATGTGCGTTAGACGACCCACTGGACAGGTTATGTCATAAGTTTAACTTGTTTCCAGGACAGTACAATGGGTTAACAATGGCCCCAGTTTTAAATGGGACTGAGTTAGTCCATTTCTAAATCTCATAATTGTTGACTGAATAACACCAGCATGGTGGGCTATATATGATTTGGTGAAGGGAATGTGGGAAATGTTATGGAGGGTGGGATACTGGATTCGGGGAAAAGGGATTTGGGGAAAGGTGTTGCCAATGGGGATACAACATACTGTTGTATGGTATTTGTAAATATTGCTTTTTTGTATTGTGCGGAATTACTTTGATTTGTAGTTTGATTTATTTGGCCAAGTCTTGTCAGTGGCTCCATCTGAGGCGTGAGTCCATTGCTTGCAGGGGAAATGTTTTTGATTGTATTTGTCCGTTTTTAGTTATTATCTCTCCCCATGTTGGTTTCTTTGTATAAATGACTAAATGAGAACGGCTTTACAGATTTGTACTGCTGATCATTTGACACATTTTTGATGTTTTCTATAGCGGAGGGTGTTATGTCCCTGCTATTTAAGCATTTGGCAAATAAACTTGGTCTTTAATAAAGTATACATATTACAGTCATAATTTTTTTACAAATGGTTGTAGGTGTTATGTGATGGATGTTGAAGACAATTGCCTACTGAAAATGGATAATGGACCACTTCAAATAATATGTTCGAAATGCCGACCAAACAATAGTGTCCTAAATAAATGGATAAATGAGAATTTCTTCAGATACTTACAACTAGCTATACCCTAATCTATGATTTGGTTGTTTCATGAGAACTAATCGATAAACGATAACCGTGATTATTTCACCTCTTCCCTTTCCGTCAATAACACAAATGGCCACTCGCGAGAGGGGGCGGATCCAGACATCCGAGGTTTTTTCTATTTAATTATTGCATATCCAATTATAAATTAAATGTATGCACTTGAGTTGATTAGAAGTTAATTTCCTTTCTCTGCCATTTCCCCCCTACTCCAGGCCAAGTAAAACGGCACGGAGAACCTCGGTGATCGTTTAGTGGGGTCTGTTAAGAAGGAAAATGGCAGCCTCTTTTTACATTTTCTTATCATTTCCCTTTGACTGCTACAACATGTATCATCCTAGCTAGATACAACGTAGCAAAGTAATCTATTGTCAATGTCCAGCTAAACTGTAACGGCTACATCATAGATTGGTCGTTGATGGTGAGTGCGAGCTGACCAGTATGATATTCTCTGTAAAGAAATAATTGAAATAATTGTACGTACCCGTATTAGTAAGATTATGTGCAATGAGCTGATTTGTTAGCTAGCTATGTTTTTGCTATCGGTAGCAGATATTAGGAAAATATTTGTTTTTCTAACTAGCTGTCTATCAGTTGTTACTGCGTTCTATCCTAGCTAATATCGAACGTTACGGCTAGCTACTACGTGCTAGCTAGCGCTGTCTTAATGCTCACTAGTCTCTAGACAATACAACTGTTCTGGCTTTACTTTCGTTTTTGTTCTGGTTCTGTCTTGTATTGTGTAGCCGCAACACCAAATTTACAAATTCAGTGAAATGTATTTGTTTATTTGTTTCAACAGCTAACCAAAACAATATCAGGCAGTCACCTCTGCCAACTATTAGCGAAGAAGAGGTCTCAACTGAGTGTCGGTGCTCCTTTGTAAGTGTTGATTCAGTCTCACTCTGGGACTTTTGTTGGGTTTTGTCCAACAAATGGATAATCTCTTGTCTCATCACTTATGTGTGTATTTCCTGTTTTCAGCTCTGTTGTCCCCATAGCTGTGCCATGTAGAAGGCAGTGATTCGCCTGTAAACTTTTGCAAATGAAAATGGAGGATATGTCTCTGTCGGGCCTGGACAACACCAAGCTAGAGGTGAGTAGTGGACTACACTTTTACCATCCTATCATGTTTGGTGGTAGTTGTCCTGCTTTAAAACAGGAAGTTGCTCATGTAGTTTCCTTTCCTTTGTGACTCTGCTTTGTTTTTTGCTGCCCTCCACAGGCCTTGGCTCAGGACATCTACTCGGACCTGGTGGAGGACGCCTGTTTGGGCCTGTGTTTCGAGGTGCACCGTGCTGTCAAACAGGGCTACTTCTTCCTGGATGACACGGACCAAGAAAGCATGAAGGACTTTGGTTAGGACCAGAGTGCTTTCTCCTGGGTCTGGTTATCTGGTTCATCTCTCTGCCTTTTAATTTGTTACTTTATCTTTAATGTATGTTCTTGCCTTGCTCCGTAGAAATCGTTGACCAACCAGGAGTGGACATTTTTGGGCAAGTGTACAATCAGTGGAAGAACAAGGAGTGTGTGTGTCCCAACTGCAACCGGAGCATTGCTGCGTCCCGCTTTGCCCCTCATCTGGAGAAATGCCTGGGCATGGGGCGCAACAGCAGCCGCATCGCCAACCGCAGGTCAGCAAGGGGCACTGGACATGGACAGTGCCCCCTACACTACAATGTGACATAGAAAACAAACCAATACATTCCTCAAGTGAATGGGCAATTCTGATCATTTTCTTGATATTGGTCTACAGAATAGCAAGCAGTAACAACATGAACAACAAATCGGAGAGTGATCAGGAAGACAATGATGACGTCAATGACAATGACTGGTCGTATGGCTCAGAAAAAAAAGGTGTGAATCCCTGTCTGAATTTTTTTGTGTGACTTTAGCTGAACAAGCACGTCTATGCCTGTCTTACACCCCTCTATTTTCCCTCTACAGCTAAGAAGAGAAAGTCAGATAAGGTATTTTTACATTCTTTGAAACAACATGTACCTTTGGTAAGTTTCGTTGCTGTGGAGATATTTATTCATGTTTTGTATGTTGTGTTTTTGTCCACATGTAATTGCAAGGGGGCCAATAGATAAAAAATAAGGATTTCTGGTATCCCTCTGTCCTTTCTGCTAGGGCCGGGATGATACCAGTATCGCGTTACTATCGTGGCAAGGAAACTTCTTTAGGAAAACAGCCCCAATGTTTGAAACAAACATCATTAAGTTGCTATCCAGTCACATTTATTTATTTTACAAGCTATAGTGCAAATTTTACAAACGGCAGCTTTTTAAAGGACCAAATAGTTAGCTCTGCTTTGTGTTAAAATTTTTCCCATGGAATTTTTTTTGCCATACTGATATTGTCCCAGCCCTACTTTCTGCTTGCAAGCATGGCAAGGATGAACATTTTCAATTTTTTTTTACAAATTCAATTGGATCAAGGGGTGTGTGCTTCACTTTTCCTGTTGCATGCTTCGCTAGTTGTTTGTGATATGTTAATCTAGATCAGTGTGTATCTAAATTGACAGTTCTTCTCTTTTTGTGTATTATTTCCTTAGAATCCAAATTCACCCAGAAGATCAAAATCTGTAAAGCATAAAAATGGTGAGTATAACGTTACCTCTTGTAAGATGCAGATGAAGTGACAACCCATGTAAGATGCAGATGAAGTGACAAACTAGAAGCTGTGTGTCATTTACATTTCCTGAATCCTGACTGCATAATGCATTTCCCATCTGGAATATAAATATTTTCCAATTGAAACACATGATTAGAATGGCAATTTTTCTTTTTTAATCTTAGTGGCAATCAGCAGTTAAAACAATAACAAGGCATCGTCCTCGCCCCTTATTCGGTAAAAGGCTGAGGGATTGTGCTAGAAATATTTTACCACTCAAATTAATAGAAAGAGCTATGGATACAAGGACTCACCATCGCGATATCAAAGTTATAGTTTTGAGGCTGTATAGTGTTTTGTTAACAAACATTGGAGTACAACAAGTTCTGATGGAGTATGACAGTTTTATTCTTCAAGAATCAATGGGTACATATCATTAATTTATAAATCCTAAAATGGATGTAGCAACTGCAGATTGCCTCTTTTAAATGTTATTTGTCAATATCAGTTCTCAATCAGCATTTATTTTACTGAAATTCACACTGATATTCATACTGCATTGCATACATTTCTATTTATATAATGCATTCTGATATACAGAATATTATATGTGTATGGTCTCATTGTGTTTTGTTTGTCGGGAGTTAGAATGTGGGAATGTTCTAGAGTCCAAACTCTCTGTAGCCTTGAAATGGAAGTGTGTAGGTGAAGTCGAACATAGAGCCCACTCCTGAATACACCCAATTTATGCCCCTACTTTGTGTGTTTGTGTGCGTGAAAGTTTTAGAGTAGTTGGTTGAATGGTTGGGGATGTTTTACACTCTGGTCGTTTCAGCATTGCTGGGTCCAAAGCCTTGTTGCAGATCAGGAAGCTCCATGCGTGCTGTTGAGAGATGATGCATTTCCTCAGTGATCGGAAGGGGCTGATTACTGCCGGGCCAGCTCTATAATGCCCTCACCCACGTCAATGTAGGGTCAAAGGTCAACCCGAGAAGGATCTGGGAAAGAACCCTGACGTTTTAGGGATAGTATATCAGGAAAAGAGTGCCTGGAGTTTGAACTTTCGTTCCTAAGGAAATTAACCTTAGCAGAGACCCAGGGTGTCTCCAAAATCCTCTATTGAGAATGTTAATGTGGCCTTCTGGATTCTTCACGATAGATGGCCATTGAAGGAGTCTGCTGCTTAAATCCAGGTCAAATGCACAATGTTAGCAGAATACTGATGTAGTACAGTATGAAAAGGATCAGAAGCAGCATTGAAGATCAGGATAAGCAATTTAGATATAAGGCAAAAGCCGACTCTTCGTGCTCCACAATCTCCTGTTTGCTTGATGATTTTAATTTGACATGGATCATGGTGCAAAGCTAATGAGCTTAGAATGACATACAGGAAGCTGACAATTGTGTGCAATAAACCACAGTTCAGCCTCCAGTTTTCAGTTCTTTGTATGTAATGTATCAATTTATTTTCTGTATTGTGTTATATATTGTTTAACTAGTTCGACACTTGAGTGAAAAAATCATGTCCGATGATAGTCTGGTCCCAGTAATGATAGACTACAGTCATGTCTCTAAAGCAGACCAGCTGCTTTTCTCTTAGTTTCTCAGGTGACTCAAGTCCTCTTGTGCATTATCCTATCCATTATCTACTTGACATATTCATGCTTTTGTTTGCATTTATTTTTGTTTTGTATCATGTCTTCATTGATTCTTGATTTCCTGATTGTCCATGTTTCTTTAAATGGAACTGAAATGAAACGGTGCTGCTAGCTTCTATGGAGCATCAAGGATGTTCCTATGTAATAAATGACCTGAACTCAATCCACACCAGTTTGATCGACCTGTCATTTGTGGCTTTGGCCCTTAAAGTGCTGCTCAATTTCAATCACAGATTGATTAAAATATATTTTGCCTTATGCTTATGCATAAATATGCTTGCTATTGTAGCACGTACATAATAATCATGTTCTCTTAACTCACTGGTCAATAGCTAGAGACCTTTGCTTCATCCTGTCATAAATTGTACATTTTACGTATGTTTTCTCAGACATAGGAATCAATTTTTTGTGACATGTAATATTGTGGATTTTGCACAAAATGTAATCACTGCTGTATTTCATGGTTGGTGGTGGTTGTGTGCATCATCTGTGTCTTTGGGAGTCAGTGGCAAGTAGACTGATAGATCATATGCTGTTCTCTTTTTCAGGGGAGCTTAGTAATAGTGTCAATGCAGATCCATACAAGGTAACCAGAATCCATTTTTCTGATGGTTCACACCTACATATCTATTAGTGTGTTGATGTCTGTTATCGTTCTCTCTCCCTCACTGCAGTACAACTATAACACTGGCATCAATTACGAAACTTTAGGCCCTGACGAACTGAGGTCTCTGTTGACAACAGTGAGTCATTTTCATTTATCCATTCTACCATCCATCCACAAGTCTAACTGTATATCAGATCATATCTAAAATCTCAAGACATTTATCAGCAGTGTGTATGACTGGCTTGTCTCTAACTACACTGCCCCCTGTCTGCAGCAATGTGGAGTGATCTCGGAGCACACCAAGAAGATGTGCACCAGGTAGGATTTACTCTGCACGCAGACACAGCACATGCACCTCTAATAGTCTTGTCATTTCCACCTAACGTCCTATCAGCTACACGGAGTGCACACGCATACCTTTATCACACAAACTCATTAATACTTTTTGTTTCTCAAGCGCTGGCACTAGATGTTAGCTTGAGTCAAAGTTGCTGATTATGATCATGATGAGCCATTCAGGGTTGTACTGTGCCAGACAGACATCTTCCTGGAAGTTTGATGTCAATGTCAGGACGTCCTGTGTCCATCCCTCAGCCTGCCCCTTAGTATGGACCTTACCAGGTTCTCAGAGGTGTTTGTTAAACTAGCTAGTAAGGAAGGTCTTCTGTGACTTGAATGACGTGTGTTCCGGACAAGTGGTAAACCTGTGGCCCAACTCCATTATGGAGGCTGCCAACAGACACTCATGGTTACTGTTCTGCATGTTGTTTCTGTGAGACCTTTAACATGATCAGTTTCATTGGTGTGTTGTGATCATGTGTAGTTGGGACTGATTTTTGGGGTACACAAGTGGCAACTCTATATGATTCTCAATTATTTTCCATTTCCTTTCTAACAGTATTTAGATGATTGGGGTTGGTTATTGGCTAATTTTCTTTAAAAAAAAAATGTATACTGAACAAAAAATATAAACTAAACTTGTAAAGTGTTTGTCCCATTTTTCATGAGCTGAAATAAAATATCTTAAATGTTAAGCTACCTCCCAACGTCATTTTGGAGAATTTGGCAGTACATCCAACCGGCCTCACAACTGCAGACCACCCGGCTTCTTCACCTGCGGGATAATCTGAGGGGGGGAGGGGGGGGGGTAATAAAAAGTATTTCTGTCTGTAATAAAGCCCCTTTTTGGGGGGAAAAACTCATTCTGGCTCCCCAGTGGGTGGACCTACAGTATGCCCACCCATGGCTGCGCCCCTGCCCAGTCATGTGAAATCCATAGATTAGGGCCTGATTTCCTTCTATGAACTGTAACGCAGTAAAACCTTTAAAGTTGTTGCATGTTGCGTTTATATTTTTGTTCAGTATAATACCAAATTGTGTAAAATTAGTGAAACAATTCATATTTGATTGGACTAAACAACAGATATTTTCCAATTGGACTATGTAAGACCCTGATTGGACACTGCCTGCTTTACGTGGTGAGAGACTAACTGGACACTGTCAGTGAGCAAACAATCTCTAACCTCCAAACTCTGACACCTGACCCATCATCTGATTGGTCACTGGCAGTGTCTTTCTGTCTCCCACTCTTGTCTCTGCCGTGGCCCTGGGTAGGCGGGGCCACTGTGCATTGTGGGCAGATGTTTCTCAGGTGTTTGTAATGCCACGTTGTGTCCCTGCCAGGTCCCAGCGGTGCCCCCAGCACACGGACGAACAGAGGAGGGCCGTCAGGGTGTTCCTCCTGGGGCCGTCCGCGTGAGTGTGCCCCTCCCCCGCCCCTCAGACCTCCATTGGTTCTGACTGGTTTATTCCTAGAACTGATATATTCGATCTTGATTGGTACCTGTGGTGTCCCTAAATGTACAGGTGTTTGCTTGAGGAGTTGTATTGAATGACTATGTATTTATTGTGGATGTTTTGTGCCAGTTAGATGGACAGGCCTTATCATTGTGGGTGGACTATGTTAGTTTGCTACTGTATGAGCACTCATGGGGCCAACTGTATGGCCTGGATGTGTACTACAGTAGGTGTGCTGTATGGCAGATTGAATGGCTCCACCATGTGTACTGCTGCTGTCTCAGTGGCTGGTCTGATCTGAGCGGCTGTTGTCTCTGTCAGGTCGTCTCTGCCCGATGCAGACACAATGGTGGAGAGTGACTGCTACGACGCCTCAGATGGACAGGTTCTCATGAGTCGCCTACAGTGGGACGGATCCTCAGACATCTCCCCCTCCGATTCAGCCTCCTCCAAAGCCAGTAAGAGAACCGAATTCAGATCCACATTCTGTACGTTCATTACAGTGGAAGTCGGTCTCATCTCATCCCCCACTCCCGATCTCTCTCCCAGGCACCAACAACTCAGACTCTAAGAAGCCCAAGAAGAAGAAGAAGACGTCTCTTGGCCTAAACAGCACAGGAGGAGGGGGCGGCAGTGGGAGTGGAGGTGGCAGCAGCTCCCAGAGTAGTCTAGTAGGCCTATCCAACAGAAAGAAGAAGCCCAAGCTTCCTGTTCCCCCTGCCCCCAGTATCTATGACAACCTAAACTAGGGTAGTCCCAGTCTGCCCCCCCCCCCCGCAGAAGGTGACTGGATGGTGACATGGAATTCTGAACCATGCTTCATCCACTCATCCAGCTCCCCAGCCTGTCAAGTCATGGTCTCATACCTAACAGAGGTACAGATACCTGTGTCCTCTGTGGCAAAGATGATAACCCATTAACTCACATCCACTCACACACACATTAATATCAGCCCTGATTAGCCCAGGGGTTGTAACTTCTCTTTATTCATAACTGGACACAGCACCCCTTCATTTGAACGCCATTCTTATTTGTTTGTTGTTGAAGACAATATTTTGCAATTCCAGTTATAAAGAAACATGGGTCATAGATTATTCACTTTAATTATGTTTTTGTTAATCAGTGATTTTAGGCTTCAGACATGGACCAATCACACTCCGCTTTTTTGCACTCTGATCTGTTTTCTCCTGAAAACAAACATTGCTTTCTTTTTGACTCTGTCTCTGTTTAGGAGGGGACTTGTGGACTAATTGCATCACCTTACGACTACAGCTTTGTTATTGTGGTGGGGGATGCCAGTGTCATCTTGTTGTTTCACCAGTATTGGGGTACTTGATGGTGGCTTTATCCGTACTAGCATTGTATTGCACAGTGGTGTATGTGTGGGTGCATGTGTGTATGAATGTTTGTTGTGTAAAGTTGACTGTTTTCCATGTTGTGGGCCTGTGTGTGTGATTTCATTTGTTTTCAGATTACTATGCATCTCTGAATGTGCCATTGTGGTTGAGTCAGTATATGTATAATTTTGAATATTTAACTTTTTTGGTTTACATTGACTGTGTCAAGTGAGAATCTGTATTTAATGTCTGCACTCAGTAAATGCAGATGTTGACATGTATCATGGAGTGAGCCCGTGCGTTTTTGTATACCGATACATGTGGTATGAACTATGTAAAAGAATCATGATTTAATTGGATCTTGTATACATACACAGCTTCATGCTAAACAGTGCTTCTTCCCTGTCTATCTTTACTGTTTCATACTCAGTCTGAATTTTCTCCAACCTGCTTCTGCTGCAAATCATAATATCACTCTATACAGGTTGTAGATCTCGCATTGCTTCCTGTTGAATAATGCTATAGTGGAGTCAACCTGCTTTTTTCTCAATAATACTCTAGGTCAATCTGCATCACTTGACTTGCAAAGTCTGTCTCTGCTTACGTGCAGTGTCTATGCGCTTGTAGGAATTCAAATCTGCCGCCACTTGCAACAGAAGTGCAATGGCTGTTGCATGGGATATTTCAGACTGTTATTCTTGCCCTTTTCAGTTTTACTCTAGCTAATGAGTTAAGTTTGATATTGTTATTCATTCCTGTTTGAGAGGCCCACCAGACTACTTGCTAGGGAGAATCTTATATACCCTGAGTTTTCATTTAGAACATTCAGCCAGTGATTAAGTATGACATCACTTTAATGTGCACTAAAAGAATCAACCTTCACGTGAAAAAACACCTATTTTGGGTATGGCTGATTTCATTTGTCCCTCTTTACGGACAGGGTAAAGAATGGCCTGTATTACTAATGCTGCGTAACTGTTTATTTGTGTGTATCAGTGTGTCTCTGAACAATATGAGTGTGGACAAATGACGCAATAGAAAAAGTGTCTTCACAAAACAAAAACAACTTTTTTCATGCACGTGTGTGTGTGCGCATGTGCAAATATGTCAATTGTATTTTAATGTGATGCACAGCTAGGTTCTCTTTATATCCCAGTTCCCCATGTGTACAGAAGTTTCTTTGTCTGAGTAAAATCAAGTGCCATTCAGATTTCTTGCGTTCTGTCATTTTGTCCAATATCAGACATACTCCCTCTTTACACAGGGACTGATTGGTTTGAATGTCTTTAAATCTGAATCACAGCACTGAAGCCAGAGGAAAACAATCGGGATAAAGAGATTTTCCCTGTCATCTGTGTCACATTCCCCAACAGAAATCCTGATGTGTCCGATGTGGTTTTATCCCATTCATTCTATGTACAGTAAATACATATTTACAGTATTTTCTAAACCAAACATGTTGCTTATTTTCATGCATTAACTTATATGGTTTAAAATAAAAGATATTAACGTAGAGTAATTCAAGCAACAAAAATCCTTAAACTGTTTTGCCTTGCAATAAGGCAGTTGTTACAGTCCACAATAACTAAGGTGAAAGCTCATTCCCAAAGAACTGGAAAGAAAGTAGAAATATAACCAGCACTCCATACATGGCAAGTGGTTTCAAAGTTGCTCTAGAGTCAAGTCTTTAGTTGTATAATCTTAATTTTGTTTCCGTTGCAAATGAGGAAATGAATTGCTCGTTCAAACACGTACTACAAAAAGACAAAACATTTCTGGAACGTTAACATGTATATAATGACGAACAGGCTATGTGAAGCCAAACTGGCCAGAAGATATTGCTGACACAGTGGACCAAGCAGCCTGTGGTCCTGGGTGTGATGCTGATGGTTCTGCCCTATAAGGACCAACAGGAGCTGGGCCCACTCAATGTTTTTCTGAGAAGCAAAATTACAGCTCAGTATTATCTCTGCTTCATACTAACAAACACACATTCCAGATAACTTGAATCTCTGCACATACAATCAATCTCACATTATGCTATTTGCTGGTGCATGCACAAACACACCCACTCTAAGGATTCCAGTTGAGCTCTATGGTGTCTGAGGCAGAGGCCCCCTGACTCCATTCATCCTCCTGACACAGTTGTTATTCCTTCTCATTCTCCTGCCCAGATGAGGGACCTTCCATCCTGCCTCCTCTCCCGCTCACCGGCTGTGCATTCCAAAGATGAGGAAGCTGAAGAACACAGTGACTCCCACCAGGGAGATGGTAGCAGGGGCGGTGAAGAACTGACGGTAGTTGATGCGGAAGTACCAGACCACGGCTAACATCACCACAAACACAGGCACCACCAGGCTGCTGGTGCTCAGAGCCAGGCCTGCAGCCCTGATTCCCCCACTAGCCCCAGAGCGAGCTGCCTCCTCTGGGCTGGCCTCCCGCAGCACCTGGGACACGTGGCAGTGGATCACACTGTTGTGAGAGATGTTGAGGGAGAGCAGAGTCCGTTTGGGATCCTGAAGCAGCTGGCCCTGGTAGATCAACTTGATCTGACGCTCCCGCCCCGAGAAGTACTTACTAGAGAGGAGAAAGAAATGTCTCTAAGACTGTATGGGAAAGATATGCATGTTCAATAAATCAAAAAAGGTTAAACACAGAAAATGTATAATGAGAGCTGCCATATAATACTGTAATGACCCTGGGTTTATAAGCACGGAAATTGACTGCCACACGAGCATGCTTTTACGGCAGTCGATAGTGCGCTGGACTTCGGGCTAGAAGGTCGAGGGTTCGAGACCTGCACCCTGCTGTTTCATTACAATACTAACCTCTTCAGTAGACCCACTGTATCCTGGGGACTCAGGACTGCCACCTCTTCTGTGTCATTCAGGAACTTCAAACGAACCGTGATGCTGGTGCAGGAGACCACTGGGCTCAGCTTCTGAACCTTCTCTTCTTCCTCATAGTCATCCTCTTCCTCATCATCTTCATCATCATCATCATCAGGCTGGTATGTCTGAGGTTTCTTCCCCTGGATATTCAACAGCAGGTCCACTCCAGCCCCTGCAGTCCCCTCTCCTGTTCCCTCACCATCTTCCCTCTCAGACCCAGGCTCCCCCTCCTCTGGCTTGTTCTCCTGGGAGGGTGGAGGTGTTTGCTGCTCTGGGGTGTCTGCACTGGGTGGCCCTCCACTGTAACTGTCATGGGCCCCCAGCCCGATTAGAGAGGCGTGGGCCCCGACTGTAAGTATGGTGCTCAGGATGTGGTCTCCCCGATCTTCCACTTGCGTGGAGAGCCAAGCCAGGACCAAGGCCAAGACCAGGAGTAACACACCGCTTACTGCAGCCACCTCGCCTCCCATCCCATCCATTGTCAGTGCACACACCGCCATCTCTGTCCTTAGTGTCTGTGGTATAGCAAAAGAGAAGTGAAAATAGTGCATAGATACATATGAGTAGAAAGCCTATGACCTGTATTACAACTGTCAGGGACAGAGACCTGTATTACATATGTCAGGGACAGAGACCTGTATTACATATGTCAGGGACAGAGACCTGTATTACAACTGTCAGGGACAGAGACCTGTATTACAACTGTCAGGGACAGAGACCTGTATTACATCTGTCAGGGACAGAGACCTGTATTACAACTGTCAGGGACAGAGACCTGTATTACAACTGTCAGAGACAGAGACCTGTATTACAACTGTCAGGGACAGAGACCTGTATTACAACGGTCAGAGACAGAGACCTGTATTACAACTGTCAGGGACAGAGACCTGTATTACAACTGTCAGAGACAGAGACCTGTATTACAACTGTCAGGGACAGAGACCTGTATTACAACTGTCAGGGACAGAGACCTGTATTACAACTGTCAGGGACAGAGACCTGTATTACATATGTCAGGACAGAGACCTGTATTACAACTGTCAGAGACAGAGACCTGTATTACAACTGTCAGGGACAGAGACCTGTATTACAACTGTCAGGGACAGAGACCTGTATTACAACTGTCAGGGACAGAGACCTGTATTACATATGTCAGGGACAGAGACCTGTATTACATATGTCAGGGACAGAGACCTGTATTACAACTGTCAGAGACAGAGACCTGTATTACAACTGTCAGGGACAGAGACCTGTATTACATATGTCAGGGACAGAGACCTGTATTACAACTGTCAGAGACAGAGACCTGTATTACAACTGTCAGGGACAGAGACCTGTATTACATATGTCAGGGACAGAGACCTGTATTACAACGGTCAGGGACAGAGACCTGTATTACAACTGTCAGAGACAGAGACCTGTATTATAACTGTCAGGGACAGAGACCTGTATTACATATGTCAGGGACAGAGACCTGTATTACAACTGTCAGGGACAGAGACCTGTATTACAACTGTCAGGGACAGAGACCTGTATTACAACTGTCAGGGACAGAGATTAAGTGCTACTTCAAAGCAACCGTCTATAGTTTCGTAAGTGATGGCCTGGAAATGTTGTCACAAAAGTTAGCTATCTAACCGTAGCTACCCATCTAACTAATGTCAACCCAGTTAAAACACGTCACTAATGTGTTTACTACTACATTGTGCATCCGCTGGAGAAGCTAGATACAGAAGAAAAATGTTTTTCAATGTTTATGCTAACGTTAGAAGACATATTGGAGGTTAACTAGCTAGGTATTAAGTTAGCTAGCTAGCTAGTAATAGCAACAGGGACGACCTTCGTTTGCTAACTTTCACTACATTGTCAAAATGCTTTCTATCGATGTTCTTATTAAATGCACACACCAGTTATATGCGCATTTGAATATAAAAGGTGCGCTTACCTGCTATGTAGTCAAATCATGTTTGACGACATGCTACCATGCTAATTTAGCCACAGCCCCGATAATAAAACTGGAGTAGAGGGCCACATAAACACAGATGACGTTACGCCACCAGCGCGTAGGTCGGTTAGTGCTTTCAGGGATCCTTGGGACGTCCAACTCTTGTGTAGCTGGCACGCAAACGGGCACAAGCAAGGAAACAAATACTGGTATGAATCTAAAATACTAAAAAGTTTCCTCTCCTCGTATTCTCTCTCCTTCATGTGCTGAAAATAGAGTACAAATGAAAGCAATAGTGTACCTGTCTGTAGTGTGTGGTTGCTTTCACCTGTGCAGATGAAGCAGCCTGGGAAGTAGTTGAGAGTCATACAGTCTGAGTTGTTGTCAATACATTCTGAGATGTCTTTTCATTCCTACCAATCGTCCATACAAATACAATTCATACAAGAACATAAATTAGTTCAGAAAAATAGTATCACATTTTCATAGGCAAAATAGAAAGTTGATTTATTAATAAATTAATACAGAAAACACAAATTATTGCAACCATTCTTTTAGTTATTGTAAATGCAAATCATTCTCTCTCTTGGCTTCTGTCCCATGTGTTCCACTTTATTCACCGGATCTCCCAGTCATTCCGAAGTAGTAGATACTCCATCAGAGAGCTGGGGATGTCCAATCTACTGATAGTTGCGTCGATACCTTTTCCTAAGTGGCGGCGCAGAGCACAGCGGCATAGGTGCTGCAGGGAGCGGGGCTGGCTAGTCATCTGCCTCACAGAGTCAAAGAAACCCTGGTGCGTCTGGGAGAGATGGTGAGGGATGGTGTGGGAAAGGGAAGAGGACATTAGATGGTTCAAGCAGTGAAGGAGAGAGCTGAAAACGGAGGAAAGGACAAACCTCATGTATCTCAAGAGGGATAGACTGCATCCATTCCTCACAGGAAGGGACAACAGCATAGCAGTTCAGCATTACCTCCAGAGTGGCAGGGGAGAGGAGGCAGAGTTTCAGCATCTATATGGAGGCATTCTGTGGGTTATTATTATTATTATCATGCCCTCCAAAATATATTGTCTACGTAGAATTGCTAGCTTTAAAACATTTTCATTGTGCCCCCAAATGAAATAAAATCAAGCTTTTGCTGGTGCACGTCTTTCATCCCAATAAAATATAATTAAATGGGCCCAAATGCAGCCTCCAACTGGCATTTTTACACCCAGCTTGGCCCAACTCACTTTTCCAATTGCCCACCCTGACATACCAAGCTTTTACCGGCCTTGGCACCGTGATTTAGGAGGGAGCGTGCTACAGCCTCAGGATGCTGGTCTGGATAGTCCTCCACCACCTGCAGACAGGAGAAGGAGAATACGTCTGTCTTATCTACCACTCACTGATTATGAAAATTATAAATATAATTAAATAACCTTATGTCCAAATGGATCTTACACTATGACCACAGAACTCTCCTTAGCACCCTCATGCCCCCCCCCCCCCCCCCCCCACCACCACCACCATATGGGCCGCCCTTAACCCCACCTGTAACAGACAGTCCATGGGTGTGTATCCTGCACAGTTCTGCACATCTGCTTTGGCTCCATGTTGTAGTAAAATTTCTACAATGCGTGGGCTGCAGTTACTACAGGCGTTGTGTAGAGGTGTGTGGTGTTTCCTGCCTGCAGTGCAGGGGTCAGCCCCAGCTCCCAGTAGCATCTGGACCACGCGGAGGTACCGCCCAGCCTCGGCAGGCCTCTCAGCCCCACCACAGGCTGCATTCAGGGGGGTCTCCCCCTCACGGTTCCTGGCTGACACGTCAGCTCCATGGGACAGAAAGAGCTTCACATGCTCCTCCAGACCCCGACGAGCCACCACATGGAGGGGCGTTAGCTTTGTTTCACTGGTCAACACATTGACCTCTGCCCCACCCATAACCAGCAGCTCAGCACACCTGAAGAGAGTAGAGACACAACCTTATGATCTTATCATTCATTAGCACCCACATCAACAGACCCGCCTGCCATATAACTTTTAAAACATTCCGCTATCTATAAATAATAGAAATGATCACCAGGCATAGTGTCAGTATGGCTAAGAGCGCTGTAACTCACTGAAATGTCTGGGCTGTGCTGCAGAGGTGAAGGGGTGCACTGCCGTCTTCTGCCAGCAGGTCAGGGTCTGCTCCGTGGGCTAGCAGCAGCTGGACACAGCTGTCATGGCCACCTATACAGGCATCATGCAGGGCTGTGCTGCCACCAGGGTCAGCATCCACCTCCGCCCCTCGAAACAGCAGCTCCTCCACACAGCCTGAGTGTCCCTTGCTGGCTGCCAGACGCAATGCAGATGTCTGCTTGATCTTGGAGCTCATGGTCCACATCCCTGTCAGAGGGACAGAGAGTATGTACATTATTTACCTAGCAGATGCTCATAGCCAGAGAGGCTTAGGTATGTTTAGAGGATAGAATAAAGAGAGTTAATGAGCAGTGATTGGGGAATGATTGGAAGATCTATAAGAAAGGCACAGATAGGTCTAACAAAAAGACAACAGTGAAGCATACAGTAAAGGTGAGTTTATATTCTCTGCGTTTGACACCTACCCAGCTCTGGAGCCCACATCATCTCCTCATGTACTGTTTCCATCAGTGCGTTGACCATGCAGGGGTCCTTTAACACAGTGTGCACTCCCTTCATGTCCCCACACATGAATGTGTTGTGGATTGTGGTGTCTCTGCATCGGGCCTCATAGACCCGGATCTCCTGGAGGCCCCGCTGCTGTCTGGGAGGGGGTCTGGAGGCCCGGGACACAGGTGGCCGGCTCATGGCCCTCCTGTGAGCCAATGCCTGCCGCTTATCCTCCCACTCCTGGAGCTCCTGATCCACTTTCAGAGAATGCAAGGCGGCAGAGCTGAAGGCAAATGTGTCCCTGGACATGACACCCAAAGCTGGAGCAGAATCTCAAGCAACCCACCTAGGTCTTTGAGCAACACATTTGAAACAGTTCCAATTTTAGTTGCTTACAGTGGACACAACATGACTCAGTGCAACAAATTTGACTTAGACACTGACTGAAAACCTACTGTTATGGCCAATACTAAACGAAAATCAGGACAGAGACAACAGAGACAACTATTTATTTTGTCACTGGTCTTTGAAGATTGCATTTACATAGTATCAATGTTGTGTGAATATAGAATTCTACTCACCTTGAACTTGTAACCACTGTGAAATCAGATTTTTTTCATGTGAACTCAAGTAAGTTACTATACAAAATATCGTACATTTGCTGTTGTGGATAATGTCATTTGCTTTCGACTACTTCATGACGTGTTTTACAGACACGTCCAAATGTCCTTTCACAAGATACTGTTGCCCCAATACAAGTTTAGTGCCTGTTATAAATAGACGGGGAACGCAATCTGATATTCGGGGAACTGCATTAACTGAGATAGTCAGCAGGTGGCGACAGTGACGACCCATCTCGCAAACGTCACGCAACGTAAACATTGTTTACGTAATCACGTTCTACTTGAACGTGGCGGTGCCAATCTCACATTTACAACACCTTGCTTTGCTTGAAAAGTTATACTTTTTTTTTTTTTTTACCGCAGCAAGTACTAGATGGCTGAATTAAATGACATCTACACTTTCGATTGATCTTATGTATCAATGTACATAGACAGTTAGAAAATACATTCGACACGAGATCGCATGACTGCTATGGTCCCCAGGTCTGTAGCTGCCACAAGTTTACAAATGAGAGAAGCTTCTAGCTAGCTTGGCACGTAGCTAACAGTGTTAGCCAGCCATCTAGTTTGCGAAATGTAATTTACATCTAGCACGTTCTTAGTTGATGCTATATTTGAAGATGTCTTTCTTTTTCGACAGACTTGCAAGTGGAATGGATTATTTAACGTTGGGGAGGACTTCGATGATGAGGTGCTGCAAACTGATTTACACAGTCAGTGATTACCACCTGCTGATATGATAGTTATGACAGATTATAGTCCCCAGTATAAATTCTCAGATTGACATCACAGGTAATGTAGAGTACTGTTGTGGAACCTTTTAGTCTGAACACCTCTGGCTTTCTTTAAATATGAGTTATACAAGTGTGTGTGTGTGTGTGTGTGTGTGTGTGTGTGTGTGTGTGTGTGTGTGTGTGTGTGTGTGTGTGTGTGTGTTAGGATCTACTTGAAATGAACTGGTCTGCTAGCACAGTGTCCTCTGCAGCACAGTCCTGTTTCCTCCGTTCAACTGCAGCATCAACTCCTGCTGCCTCCTATGGCCAGAATAACTCACATCAACCATCCACAGAAGGCATACTTGCCCATAGGGGCCTGTCGAATGGCCCAGGGTCAGAGAATGCAACACCGAGCAGTGTAGGGCAGTCTGCTGCTTTGGGTTTGAGACATCTCTCTACATCTAAACCACTGCCCTCATTCCCTCTTCCCCCTCTCCACCTTCCTACACTGAGTAGGGGACCGTGTACAGTTACCCAACAGAGCTCCTCACCAGCTCAACAGATGAAGTCAAACACAACAGGACAGCAAGAGGCCCCCTCGCTGCAGGATGACTTTGATGATTGGGGATGTTGACCTGGCAGACCTAGATGAAAGTGATCCACAGATGAGCACTTGGGCTCAGGTCCGAGAAACTGCTTCAGCTGCAGATCTAACCAAGCCCAGCGATGACTGTGCCCACAGCCTGTGGTGGTGCTCAAACCAGGCCCAATGTGGGTCTGAGAGGATTCAGTACCTCTAACCAAACTTCTGGTCTTCCCAGTAGTAATATACTCCACAGGTCCTCATTCCCTGGCCCCTTCGCCTCTCCCCGCCCTGATCCTAGTGCTACTTTCCTCCTAGCTCCACCCCAGAGCCCAGTGTTTCCTGGCCTCACCATGGCCTCCAGCCCCTTCCCCAGGCCTGTGACCCCCAGGCCAGTCAGAGTGCTTCCTTCCCAGGTACAGAGGCCCTGGGCTACACCTCTGGCTCAGGGATGCAGCCTTTTTGACCCCATCTCCCCAGCCCCCTCTAGTAGGTTTGGTGAACCCATGCCTTCCCCCAGTCTCACCCCCCATTCCCTCCACACGCCCCTCTTCACTAACCACTTGATTCAGCTGGTGTCCAACTCCAACAAGACCCCACAGAGACCCCATTCTGACCACATCCGGCCCAATACCCGCCGCTTCCCCGGGCCTGCAGGAATCCTACCACAACAGGTCTCTTTCTGCTTCTGTCCCTACCTCTCTGTTTATTTGTAGTCTAACTAATCTCAGCAGTCAGCAATGTGCTTGGTTGTGATACTAAGCTACTGCGGGTTTCCATTCTCTCTCCTTAAAGCAGCTCCGTGGGCAGAGCCTGGATGACATTGTGGTGGCCATTCCTCAGACACCTGCACATGGGGCCGTGGCTCGACTGCCCAGTCAGGTATTATCACACTGATGTGTAGCCTATACATTTACAGAATGTATCATGTGTCATGATATTAATTAACCTTTTTGTCCATTATTTATTATATCATGTTGCTTTATGAACATGTGTTGTGATGTGTCTGGGTTTGTGTTTGTAAAAAAAAGGTTCCCAGCTCTCAGAATGAGGAAGAGGATTTCAGTGGAGGTCCGTGGGCAGCGATGAAGGCAGAGATGGGATTGGACGAAAGGAACTCCTCCTGTTTTCTGCACTCTTACAGCGTGGCCATGGTCCTCCGCAAGGTGACCAGCACATTTATCGTTCTTCAATTTACACAGCCTATGGTAGAGTAAATGACATGAAAGGTGACTGAAAGGCTAACCGTGTTCAGGCTGTGCGTGGCCATGTACCCTTCAATAATATGCATAATTTAACATAGCATATTTAATATTAGAAGCTTTAAATGCCATATCATCTGGTGCAAAAATGTAACACTTGCGTAACACCGTTTGCATAATTTGACTTCATGAGCATGTTTTTTTGCACCCAGGGCAGCCTCCCTGATAGAAGTTGATGGGGTGTTTTTCTCTATGTTAATGGCCCTTGTCTCTGTGGTGGCGGTCTATCAGTATAATCAGGACAAATGACAGGCCTGTTCCTGTGGTGGCGGTCTATCAGTATAATCAGGACAAATGACAGGCCTGTTCCTGTGGTGTTAGTAGTTATTATCCCAATCATGATCACACATGAATCATCTTAATGGTTATTCTGTTGTTTTCCACAGTCTTAATGTGCCACTGCTAATGGCAACTCTGCATGAGTAATTGAACAGTTTAATTAATTAAAGTTAATGATTGGCAGTTGTTTGAACTTGTTTTGTAGTGCTCTAATACAAAGGTCTCTGTCACTCACTCACTCACTCACTCACTCACTCACTCACTCACTCACTCACTCACTCACTCACTCACTCACTCACTCAGGCGGTCCTGAAACAGCTGGCGAAGAACAAGGTCCCCAACATGGCTGTGGTACTAAAGAGCATCCTCCACACACACGCTGATGCCAAGGCTGTGTTCAGGGATCCCACAGGGAAGGCCTACTGGTGGTAAGGTTGTGCTTGTAGGTAGAACTGGTCACACAGCCATTGTAGTGAGTGTGTGGCTGGCGGTTTGTGTGTACGCCACTGAGAAGTCACCTGAATTCGCTTCACACACCATGTGATTCAGTAGAAGACATCTGGTTTGTTTCATTGTCCCTAGGGCCCTCTTTCCTCAATTTTTCTGTCTCGTTCTCTCATTTTCTTGCAGTTCCTCTCTCTTTCTCTGTGAGTACTGCTTGAACCTAGCAGGTCATCATGGCCCCAGGAGAGCCAGCGTGAGGACTCGTGAACACATCTATATAGTAGATACTTAACCTTAGTGTTGTGCTTATTAGTGATTCTATCATCATGGATCAGCGTCAAATGAACGGTTATTGGCTACATTATTACCTACATGCTGAACACCACGGACTACTAAGTCTCAGTCATCTGTGCATTTCCCTCCTGAAGTGTGTCCCATGGTGCTACCTGTCAACAGATTACCACCGGAGGGGGATGCACTGATTACTACACTAACTGTTGTCATTAGTAGGAATAATGTGATCAGTGTGCTCCATGTGGTATGAATCAATCACATGTATTTTATAAAGCCATTCTTACATCCACAATTGTCACAGAGCGGTATACAGATACCCAGCCTAAAACTCTAAAAAGCAAGCAATGCAGAAGCACAGTGGCTAGACCGGTAGAGCACAGTAGTAATATGTGTGTGTGTGACTGACTGTAGGAGAGATGCAGGGCACAGTGCACCGGCGCCTCCTAGAGGACAGACTAGGGGAGCTCAAGACAGGGGCTGTACTGCTGCTCAAACAGGTAGGACTTCCACAGGCCACACACCTCACTATCTACTAGTGTTTCATTGCAAATCATTTGTTGGATTCTTCAAAATGATTGATGAGCCACTCACAATAAAATCACAAAAATAAATTGTGTGTAAAGTTGATCATTTTTGCACTGTTAGATGTAGACCCATAATTAGTTGTCTCTTCATGAAGGTGGGTGTGTTCTCTCCATCCCACCGTAACCACTACCTGAACGTGACACCCAACAACCTCCTGAGAATCTACCCTCCTGACGGCTCGACCCTGTCCTCCACACAGACCCAGCTGCTCCCACTCCACCTGGTGAGAGACCACTACCAAGGCCTGGAGGACATATTGTTGTTATCCTAGGCTGTTGGGAGTTTGATCTAACAATGACAAATCATTGATGAGTAAAACTTGGTGTCTTGACAGATGTTTTGTATTTGTTTGTCTAACTCCACTGTTGAATGTAGGAGCCAATGTTGGAATCACCTGATCAGTCCTCCAGTGTCCCAGGAGTCCCTGTGTCTCAGATGGAGTTGTTCTATGATGATGAAGAGGATGTTCGGGCCCCACTGGTCTCTGCAGACTCTGGAGCTGGCTCCTCTAGTGTTCCACAGGGCCCCCCTGCTGCACCACTGGACCTGTTCTGGGACGCATGTGGGACTTGGATATGCATATGAGTGTATGTTCTTGGTAAACCAATCAGCAGCTCCACCCTGTGTGTTTGTTTGATTGAATTTGTCTCTGTGTGTTGTGCAGATGACCTTGATGAGCTTCTTGGGGAGTTGCCTGTTGAGTCCTACTGCCTCTGACACCTGCCCACCTACCCCTTACAGATAAGGTACCTTTATACAGGGGAGATGTGGGACAACTAAACCGTCACTTACATGTGAATTTGAGTTTGGCTCATTCTGACTGCACGTTGGATGCCTTTCTCCCTGATTCCCCCGGAGAATCTTGTTGCCTGAAGTGCTATCATTTTGTGTTTGGTGTGCTGTGACCATTAATCTTACCGGTATAAATTGCATGTTGGCTGTGTGGGGGGAGGGGACTCTGAGGTGTTGGGAACTGGGACTGTCCCTCCCGCGTCTCCCCAATTTCAATGAAGCTTCACTACCCCTACTGCTATGGGTACATCCCCTACTGTTACGGGTCCATCCCCTACTGTTACGGGTCCATCCCCTACTGCTACGGGTCCATCCCCTACTGCTACGGGTCCATCCCCTACTGCTACGGGTCCATCCCCTACTGCTACGGGTCCATCCCCTACTGCTACGGGTCCATCCCCTACTGCTACGGGTCCATCCCCTACTGTTACGGGTACATTTCCTACTGTTACGGGTCCATCCCCTACTGTTACGGGTCAATCCCTTACTGCTACGGGTACATCCCCTACTGCTACGGGTACATCCCCTACTGCTACGGGTACATCCCCTACTGCTACGGGTACATCCCCTACTGCTACGGGTACATCCCCTACTGCTACGGGTCCATCCCCTGCTGCTACGGGTCCATCCCCTGCTGTTACGGGTCCATCCCCTGCTGCTACGGGTCCATCCCCTACTGCTACGGGTCCATCCCCTACTGCTACGGGTCCATCCCCTACTGCTACGGGTCCATCCCCTACTGCTACGGGTCCATCCCCTACTGCTACGGGTCCATCCCATAGACACAGTCATCCCCCTGTTTGAAGACCTGCTGGCTGATGTTTTGTATATTTGTTTACGTCACTGTGCAGTCTCCTCTAAATCATAGCTAACTACTGTATGTGCACATAATGTCTTGTAAAACATGTGTATATATTAAAGACTGTTCAATAATACACTACGCAACTGAAATGGTCTCTGATTTTCTTGTCTCTCTAATTTGCGGTCTTGGATTGATTGAGAATTAAAATGCATGAGAATGCTCTTACTAATAGGAACAGTATATGGAAAATCAAACATTACAATTAAATGTCCATTTAAACCCTGGCTTGATTGATCTACACTTCTGGTTTAATTGCATCGTGGTGGTGTGCTGTAATTAGGCACCGGTGTTGCAAGATTTCATTGGAGAGGCAGAGTATCCTGCTGTTCATAGCCATTAATTGGAACTGCAAATCTTTTTTTCAATTTAAAGTTTTTAAACAGTTTTCTTGTCTTTCAGTCAACTAACACTATTTTAAACATTGATGGCGCTGATGAAACGTGGTGTGAACTAAAGTATCAGCCTGAAGTGAAGGACCTTCAACATTGTCTCCTGGAGCCTTCTGACTGTCAATCTGTACCATGCTATTCTATCTCCATTTCTGTCTTATTGCTATCTCCTCTGTCTCTCCTATCCTCTGGCTATGTTCTGTTCTGGTCCAGCCTGTTTACCATGCATTACAATTGTGTAGAGACTTTCAGGGAGGGATTTTCTGGGGTTTTAGTCTCTGTGGAGTTAAATCCTTCTTTCCTGCATGGCCAAATATATTCATCCAGCTCTGTCTGGTGGGTGCACTGGGCGGCTGGGACAGTCACAGCCTGACAAATGGGGTCTTATCTGGGCTAAACCAGCAGGATGGGAGGCCCACGCCAAAACTTCACCACCACCAACCCCTCCTCAGAGGCATCACTAAACACCCAGATCAGCCTTACTTTCTGTACTACCCCACCCACCCCTCCAAACTTCACTTGTAGACAGACTGACCTACAGTTCAAATCACCTTGCATCCTAATTAACTACTCAATATTGACCAGTCACAACATTTTCCCACGATACATCACTGTTTTGATGCTCTCGAACACGACCATGGTCTTTTACTTGTGGAACTTTTGGTCATATATCCCATTTTCCTTACCCGAACATGTACTACCAGTAGGGGGCAGTGGCTCACCCCCCACTGCTGTGTTTTGCCTTACAGGCAGTGTCGGTGTCTATGTAAGACTTATTAAAGTCTCAGCTGGTAAGATCTGAGCTGTTGGAGGGTAAACTCTACTGTCGTCTGCACATGTTCCAATTATATATAGGTGTAACAAGGTGGGTCTAGCCGGCTCAGGTCCAGTGCTGTACTTTGTATTCCCATGCTGAAACCAGATGTGTGTGTACATACTGCCGTTCAAAAGTTTGGGGTCCCTTAGAAATGTCCTTGTTTTCCATGAAAACATACATGAAATGAGTTGCAAAATGAATAGGAAATATAGTCCAAGATATTGACAAGGTTATAAATAATGTATTTTTTATTGAAATAATAATGTGTCCTTCCAACTTTGCTTTCGTCAAAGGCTCCTCCATTTACAGCCTTGCAGACCTTTGGCATTCTTGTTGCCAATTTGTTGAGGTAATCTTAAGTGACTTCACCCCATGCTTCCTGAAGCACCTCCCACAAGTTGGATTGGCTTGATGGGCACTTCTTACGTACCATACGGTCAAGCTGCTCCCACAACAGCTCCATAGCGCTGAGATCTGGTGACAGTGCTGGCCGCTCCATTATAGACAGAATATCAGCTGACTGCTTCTTCCCTAAATAGTTCTTGCATAGTTTGGAGCTGTGCTTTGGCTCATTGTCCTGTTGGCATGGTGTTGGAAAATGGAGTGATAGCCTTCCTTCTTCAAGGTCCCTTTTACTCTGTACAAATATCCCACTTTACCACCACCAAAGCACCCCCAGACCATCACATTGCCTCCACTGTGCTTGACAGATGGCGTCAAGCACGCCTCCAGCATCTTTAAATTTTTTCTGTTTCTCACGAATGTTCTTCTTTGATCCGAACACCTCAAACTTAGATTTGTCTGGGAAAAAGTGTTATGGCCAATCTTCCTCTGTCCAGTGTCTGTGTTCTTTTGCCCATCTTAATCTTTTCTTTTTATTGGCCAGTCTGAGATATGGCTTTTTCTTTGCAACTCTGCCTAGAAGGCCAGCATCCCGGAGTCGCCTCTTCACTGTTGACGTTGAGATTGGTGTTTTGTGGGTACTATTTAATGAAGCTGCCAGTTGAGGACTTGTGAGGCATCTGTTTCTCAAACTAGACACTCTAATGCACTTGTCCTCTTGCTCAGTTGTGCACCGGGGCCTCCCACTCCTCTTTCTATTCTGTTTAGAGCCAGTTTGTGCTGTTCTGTGAACAGCATTGTACGAGATCTTCAGTTTTTTGGCAATTTCTCACATGGAAAATGTGAGGAAGGCAGAAGTTTTACGTGTCACCATCATTTATTTGCGTCGTTTAACTTATTTTTCGACTTATTTTGTACATAATGTCGCCACTAACGTCTCTTATAACCTAAAATAATTTCTAGACATCAGGACTGCGATTACTCACCACTGACTAGCAGAATACTTTTTTTTCGTTCACCAGTCTGACGAGCCTGACGCGAAGGATATACTGCTTCCTCGGGAACAGGCCCAGATCCCTGTGATTTGCGTGAAGAGGAGGTGGAGAAAAAGGGGCCGAAGGGCGGGCTCCCTTCTGAGAATTCGTAGGCGATCGAATAAACCCCCACTTCCTTCCATTCTGCTAGCAAACGTGCAATCTTTGGAGAATTAAATCGATGACCTACGCAGAAGATTAAACAACCAACGGGACATTAAAAACTATAGTATCTTATGCTTCACGGAGTCATGGCTGAACGATGACACTGTCAACATACAGCTGGCTGGTTATACGCTGTACCGGCAGGATAGAACAGTGGCGTCTGGTAAGACAAGGGGCGGCGGACTATGTATTTTTGTAAATAACAGCTGGTGCACGATATCTAAGGAAGACTCTAACTCAGGCGAGCAAAAGCTCGAGAATCTTATGATAAGCTGTAGAACACACTACCGTAGCTGTTTACGTACCACCACAGTCAGAGGCTGGCACTAAGACAGCATTGAATGAGCTGTAATCCACCATAAGCAAACAGGAAAACGCTCACCCAGAGGTGGCGCTCCTAGTAGCCGGGGACATTAATGCAGGGTAACTTAAATCCGTTTTACCAAATTTCTATCAGCATGTTAAATGTGCAACCAGAGGAGAAAAGAATTCTGGACCAGCTCTACTCCACACACAGAGACGCATACAAAGCTCTCCCTCGCCCTCCATTTGGCAAATCTGACCATAATTCTATCCTCCTGATTCCTGCTTACAACCAAAAATGAAAGCACCAGTGACTAGATCAATAAAAAAGTGGTCAGATGAAGCAGATGCTAAGCTACAGGACTGTTTTGTTAGCACAGACTGGAATATGTTCCGGGATTCCTCCGATGGCATTGAGGAGTACACCACATCAGTCATTGGCTTCATCAATAAGTGCATCGGTAACGTTGGCCCCACAGTGACCGTACATACATACCCCAACCAGAAGCCATGGATTACAGGCAGCATCCGCACTGAGCTAAAGGCTAGAGCTGCTGCTTTCAAGGAGTGGGACTCAAACCTGGAAGCTTATAAGAAATCCCGCTATGCCCTCCGACGAACCATCAAACAAGCAAAGCGTCAATAGGGGACTAAGATCGAATCGTACTACACCGGCTCTGGCGTTTGACGGATGTGGCAGGACTTGCAAACTATTACAGACTACAAAGGGAAGCAGAGGCGTGAGCTGCCCAGTGACACGAGTCTACCAGACAAGCTAAGCTACTTATGCTCGCTTCGAGGCAAATAACACTGAAACATGCATGGTAGCACCAGCTGTTCCGGGAGACTGTGTGATCATGCTCTCCGCAACCGATGTAAGACCTTTAAAAAAGTCAACATTCACAAGGCCGCAGGGCCAGACGGATTACCAAGGCGTGTACTGCGAGCATGCGCTGACCAACTGGCAAGTGTCTTCATTGACATTTTTAACCTCTCTCCCTGTCCGAGTCTGTAATGCCAACATGTTTTAAGCAGACCAGCATAGTGCCTGTGCCCAAGAACATTAAGGTAACCAGCCTAAATGACTACCGACCCGTAGCACTCACGTCTGTAGCCATGAAGTTCTTTGAAAGGCTGGACATGGCTCACATCAACACCATTATCCCAGAAACCCTAGACCCACTCCAATTTGCATACCGCCCCAACAGATCCACAGATGATGCAATGTCTATTGCACTCCACACTGCCCTTTCCAGCACCCATGTGAGAATGCTATTCATTGACTACAGCTCAGCGTTTAACACCATAGTGCTCTCAAAGCTCATCAACAAGCTAAGGACCCTGGGACTGAACACCTCCCTCTGCAACTGGATCCTGGACTTCCTGACGGGCCGCCCCCAGGTGGTAAGGGTAGGTAACAACACATCCGCCACGCTGATCCTCAACCCGGGTGCGTGCTCAGTTCCCTCCTGTATTCCCTGTTCACTGATGACTGCACGGCCAGGCACGACTCCAACACCATCATTAAATTTGCCGATGACACAACAGTGGTAGGCCTGATCACCGACAACGATGAGACAGCCTATAGAGAGGTCAGAGACCTGGCCGTGTGGTGCCAGGACAACAACTTCTCCCTCAATGTGATCAAGACAAAGGGGATGATTGTGGACTACAGGAAAAAGAGGACCGAGCACGCCCCCATTCTCATCGACGGGGCTGTAGTGGAGCAGGTTGAGAGCTTCAAGTTCCTTAGCGTCCACATCACCAACAAACTGACATGGTCCAAGCACACCAAGGCAGTCGTGAAGGGGGCATGACAAAACCTATTCCCCCTCAGGAGACTGAAAAGATTTGGCATGGGTCCTCAGATCCTCAAAAGGTTCTACAGCTGCACCATATAGAGCATCCTGACGGGTTGCATCACTGCCTGGTATTGTAACTGCTCGGCCTCCGACCGCAAGGCACTACAGAGGGTGGTGCGAACGGCCCAGTACATCACTGGGCCAAACTTCCTGCCACCCAGGACCTCCATACCAGGCGGTGTCAGAGGAAGGCCCTAACAATTGTCAGACTCCAGCCACCTTAGTCATAGACTGTTCTCTCTGCTACCGCATGGCAAGCTGTACCGGAGCGCCAAGTCTAGGTCCAAGAGGCTTCTAAACAGCTGCTATCCCCAAGCCATAAGACTCCTGAACATCTAATCAAATGGCTACCCAGACTATTTGCATTGCCCCCCCCCCCCCCCTCCCCCTCTTTTACATTGCTGCTACTCTCTGTTGTTAACATCTATGCATATTCACTTTAATAGCTCTACCCACATGTACATATTACCTTGACTAACCGGTGTCCCTGCACATTGACTCTGTACCGGTACCCCCCTGTATATAGTCTCACTATTGTTATTTTACTACTGCACTTAATTACTTGTTACTTTTATTACTTATTCTTGTCTGTATTTTTTTAAACTGCATTGTTGATTAGGGGCTTGTGAGTAAGCATTTCACTGTAAGGTCTACACCTGTATTCGGCGCATGTGACTAATACAATTTGATTTGAATAACCTTCATTTCTCAGAACAACAGAATAAAGTTATTTGTTTCTAGCCATTTTGAGCCTGTAATCGAACCCACAAATACTGATGCTCCAGATACTCAACTAGTCTAAAGAAGGACAGTTGTATTGCTTCTTTAATCACGACAACAGTTTTCAGCTGTGCTAACATAATTGCAAAAGGGTTTTTTAATGATCAATTAGCCTTTTAAAATGATAAACTTGGATTAGCTAACACAACGTGCCATTGGAACACAGGAGTGATGGTTGCTGATAATGGGCCTCTGTACACCTATGTAGATATTCCATAAAAAATCAGCCGTTTCCAGCTACAATAGTCATTTACAACATTAACAATGTCTTCTACATTGTATTTCTGATCAATTTGATGTTATTTTAATGGACAAAAAATGTGCTTTTCTTTCAAAGACAAGGACATTTCTAAGTGACCCCAAACTTTTGAATGGTAGTGTATATACTGAACAAAAGTATAAGCGCAACAACTGAGTTACAGTTCATATAAGAAAATCAGTCAATTTAAATAATTTCGTTAGCCCCTAATCTATGGATTTCACATGACTGGGCAGTGGCGCAACCATGGGTGGGCCTGGGAGGGCGTAGGCCCACCCACTGGGGAACCAGATCCAGCCAATTATAATGGGTTTTTCCCACAAAAGGGCTTTACTGCAGACAGAAATACTCCTCAGTTTCATCAGCTGTCCGGGTGGATGGTCTCAGATGAATCTGCAGCTGAAGAAGCCGGATGTGGAGGTACTGTGCTGGCATGGTTACATGTGGTCTGCGGTTGTGAGGACGAAGTTGACGTACTGCTAAATTCTCTAAAACGATGTAGGTGGTGGCTTATGGTAGAGAAATCAACTTTGAATTATCTGGCAACAGCTCTGGTTGGCATTCCTGCATTCAGCATGTCAGTTGCGCGCTCTGTCAACCTGAGACATCTTTGGCAATGTATTGTGTGACAAAGCTGCACATTTTTAGTGGCCTTTTATTGTCCCCAGCACAAGGTTCACCTGTGTAATGATCATGCTGTTTAATCAGCTTCTTGATATGCCATACCTGTCAGGTGGATGGATTATTTTGGCAAAGGAGAAATGCTCACTAACATGGATATTAACAAATTTGTGCACAAAATTTCAGAAAAATAAGCTTTTTGTACATATGGAACATTTCTGGGTTCTTTTATTTAAGCTTATGTAATATGGGACCAACACTTGACATGTTGCGTTTTTTTTGTTCCGTGCATTCGGAAAGTATTCAAACAGCCTTGTTCTAAAATGTGTTAAATTCTTTCCCCCCACCCCCGCATCAATCTACACACAATACCCCATAATGACAAAGTGTAAACAGGTTTTTAGAAGTGTTTGCAAATTGAAACTGAAATACCTTATTTACATAAGTATTCAGACCCCTTGATGTTTCTACAACTTAATTGGAGACCACCTGTGGCAAATTCAATTGATTGGACATGATTTGGAAAGGTACACACCTGTCTTTTATAAGATTCCACAGTTGACAGTGCATGTCAGAGCAAAACCAAGCCATGAGGTCAAAGGAATTGTCCGTTGACCTCTGAGAAAGGATTGTGTCGAAGCACAGATCTGGGGAAGGGTACCAAAACATTTCTGCAGCATTGAAGGTCCCCAAGAACACAGTGACTTCCATCATTCTTAAATGGAAGAAGTTTGGAACCACCAAGACAGGGAGGTGACCAAGAACCCGATTGTCACTCTGACAGAGCTCCAGAGTTCCTCTGTGGAGATGGGAGAACCTTCCAGAAGGACAACCAGCAATGCAGCACTCGAACAATCAGACCTTTATGGTAGAGTGGCCAGATGGAAGCCACTCCTCAGTAAAAGGCACATGACAGCCCGCTTGGACACCTAAAGGCTCTCAGACCATGAGAAACAAGATTATCTGGTCTGATGAAACCAAGATTGAACTCTTTGGCCTGAATGCCAAGCGTCACGTCTGGAGGAAACCTGGCACCATACTTACGGTGAAGCATGATGGTGGCAGCATCATGCTGTGGGGATGTTTTTAAGTAGCAGGGACTGGGAGGCTAGTCAGGATTGAGGGTAGGATGAACGGAGAAAAGTAAAGAGATCCTTAATGAAAACCTGCTCAGGACCTCAGGACAACGACCCTAAGCACGCAGCCAAGACAATGCAGGATTGGCTTCGGGACAAGTCTCTGAACGTCCTTGAGTGGCCCAGCCAGAGCCAGGACTTGAACCTGATCGAATATCTCTGGAGAGACCTGAAAATAGCTGTGCAGCGACACTCCCCATCCAACCTGAAAGTGCTTGAGAGGATCTGCAGAGAGAATGGGAGAAACTCCCCAAATACAGGTGTGCCAAGAAGACTCGAGGCTGTAATCGCTGCCAAAGGTGCTTCAACAAAGTACTAATGTGATATTTCAGATTTTACTTTGTCATTATGTGGTATTGTGTGTAGATTGATGGGGGGGAAAAAAATATTTTAACTATTTTAGAATAAGGCTGTAACATAACAAAATGTGGAAAAAGTCAAGGGGTCTGAATACTTTCCGAATGCACTGTGTATGTAATATAGAGAGAGATATATCTCTATCTATCATTGGCTGAAACATCCGCCCTTTAACTTCATCACTCCAACCCTGCTGTAGTAATGAACCAGTGCCACTCTCCTACTCCCTCACACTCCTCATGTTCAATACTCCCTAATTATCTTCTACTAAGAGCTTATTATTTTTCATAAGCCATTATGTTATGAAAGAGTAATTAACTTACTTGTTCAATCTCCACAAGCGTATCAGGGACTCTTTCATTAATTATTTGATAAAATGTCAACACAATACTCTCCTCTGTGGTCTTCTTTTCACTCGAACCATGGGATAGAGGAGGCCTTTTATCTCTGGTGGAAAAGGAAGTTACCTTTCTATAATTTGCAGGGTGACTCATCATGATTGTGATTCACATTAATAACATAACTCAGAGGTTTAGGGACTTATCCACTGACTTCTGAGTGAAAATGGATGACAGAGTATTTCGCATTCCATGGCAGGTAGGGCTTAGAAGTGCCAGGGACCTCCCGATACGATATATATTGCGATTCACACAATTCTCTCTATATATATATTGTGATTTGATATTGCGATTCGATGTTCTAAACATATTGCCACGTCTGCTGCAGAGAGATGAGAGAGAGCCATGAGAAAAGTGTTGATCAGTCATGGAATAAAAGTGCTGAAACATGATGGCTCACTCATTAAAAAGAAGATGGAGAACAAGCTATAGGATGAAAAATACAGAAGTTTTAGCGCCGGTACAGCCGACTAGTTCTAGCTAACGCAACCTAGCAAATAAATTAATACATTGATACTTGGAGTGAAATTATAGTGTGATAGTAACTTTTTAATATATTTTCATCACTAAATTGGCAGGTTATGAACACCCTCAGGTAGATGTCAACGCTTTCCAGTGTGAGGAGTTAGACAGCTGCAAGAGGATGAAATTAATGGCATTATGCAGTGCAAATTTAACAATGCATACTGTAGGAAGACTACAATATCCTGGCTGAGTGGTTAGTTTTATGTAATTGCATTAGTATATGACTTTGGGTAAGGAAACTGCTGCTGCATCCTCTAGAATATCCCTTGTAGTTGGCTAAATGGAGAAAAATGAATCCACTCAAGATGGATAGCATTTGCTAAGTACAGAAAAGGTGGTAAATAATAAAGACTTATCTCCAACCCAGGAGACGGCTAATCCCTGTAAAACTATGCTCATTACTTCAATGGGAAAGGGGAGATTTGCGTAATTAAGTCGTTAAGGAGCCAGCAACCCCACAGCTGTTTGGGACCACTGCAAATTTCATTTGAGAGAAATGTGATTGACTGATACAGGGGAGGACTGGGACCAGAAATTGGCCTTGGCATTAACACACCGGACCATTTTTTCCCTTGAGGCCCCCAGTATTAGCAAGAGAATGATCATTTTGCGCAGTTAAACAGGCCCATTGGCTATATATGGACCAGCCCAACTGGCATTTGCCTGAAATTCCAGATGGCCAGTTCGCCACTGATATTTGTGTCAGTGTGTCAGGCAGTGTGTGTATCACAAGTGCTCACAGACTTTAATTTTTACACTGAACAAAAATATAAATGCAACATTCAATCATCTCAAATATTTTACTGAGTTTCAGTTCATATAAAGAAATCAGTCAATTGAAGTAAATAAATTAGGCTCTAATCTATGGATTTCACATGACTGGGAATACAGATATGCATCTGTTGGTCACAGATACCTTTAAAAAAAGGTAGGGGTGTGGATCAGAAAACCAGTCAGTGTCTGGTGTGGCCATCATTTGCCTCATGCAACGTGACACATCTCCTTCACATAGAGTTGATCAGGTTGTTGATTGTGGCTTGGGAAATGTTGTCCCACTCCTCTTTAATGGCTGTGTGGAGTTTCTGGATATTGGTGTGAACTGGAACACGCCGTCGTACACGTTGATCCAGAGCACCCCACACATGCTCAATGGGTGACATGTCTGGTGAGTATGCAGGCTATGGAAGAACTGGGACATTTTCAGATTCCAATAATTGTGTACAGATCCTTGCGACAAGAGGCCGTGCATTATCATGCTGAAACATGAGGTGATGGCGGTGGATGAATGGCAGCACGACAATGGGCCTCAGGATCTCATCACGTCAAATTGCCATCAATAAAATGCAATTGTGTTGCTTGTCCATAGCTTATGCCTACCCATACCATAACCCCACCGCAACCATGCTGCACTCTGTTCACAACACTGACATCAGCAAACTGCTCGCCCACATGTCTGCCATCTGCCCGGTACAGTTAACCGGGATTCATCTGTGTAGAGCACACTTCTCCAGCGTGCCAGTGGCCATCGAAGGTGAGCATCTGCTCACTGAAGTCGGTTACGACGCCAAACTGCAGTCAGGTCAAGACCCTGGTGAGGATGACGAGCATGCAGATGAGCTTCCCTGAGACGGTTTCTGACAGTTGGTGCAGAAGTTCTTCAGTTGTGCAAACCCACAGTTTCATCAGCTGGAACACTGCTGCGGGGACTTGCTTCCATTCAGCCACAACAGAATTAGTGAGGTCGGGCACTGACGTTGGGCGATTAGGCCTGGCTCGCAGTCGGAGTTCCAATTCATCCCAAAGCTGTTCGATGGGGTTGAGGTCAGGGCTCTGTGCAGGCCAGTCAAGTTCTTCCACACCGATGTTGACAAACCGTTTTGCTTTATGCACGGGGGAATTGTCATGCTGAAACAGGATATGGCCTTCCCCAAACTGTTGCCACAAAGTTGGAAGCACAGAATCGTCTAGAATGTCATTGTATGCTGTAGCGTTAAGATTTCCCTTCACTGGAACTAAGGGGCCTAGACCAAACCATGAAAAACAGCCCCAGACCATTATTCCTCCTCCACCAAACTTTACAGTTGGCACTATGCATTCGGGCAGGTAGTGTTGTCCTTCCATCCGACAAACCCAGATTCGTGTTTTGGACTGCCAGATGGTGAAGCGTTATTCATCACTCTAGAGAACGCGTTTCCACTGCTCCAGAGTCCAATTGTGGTGAGCTTTACTCCTCTCCAGCCGACGCTTGGCATGTGTATGGTGATCTTAGGCTTGTGTGCGGCTGCTCGGCAATGGAAACCCATTTTATGAACAGTTATTGTGCTGATGTTGCTTCCAGAGGCAGTTTGGAGCTCGGTAGTGAGTGTTGCAACCGAGGACAGACGATTTTTATGCGCTTCAGCACTCGGCGGTCTTGTTCTTTGAGGTTGTGTGGTCTATCACTTTGCAGCTGAGCCGTTGTTGCTCCTTTTCCACTTCACAATAACAGCACTTACAGTTGACAGGAGCAGCTCTAGCAGGGCAGAAATGTGATGAACGGACTTGTTGGAAAGGTAGCGTCCTATGACGGTGCCACGTTGAAAGCCACTGAGCTCTTCAGTAAGGCCATTCTACTGCTAATGTTTGTCTATGGAGATTGCATGGCTGTGTGCTCGATTATATACACCTTTCAGCAACGGTGTGGCTGAAATAGCCGAATCCACTCATTTAAGGGGTGTCCACATACTTTTGTATATATAGTGTATCATCACTTGACTCTAAGTTTACTTCGATATGATAGTTATTCTATCAATATTTGCTCATAAAGGCGCTTCCACCGACATTATTCGCATAATTAATTTTACTGACACAAAAAGATCCCAACATGAACGAACATTGTCTGTTGGCATTTCTAAAATTGTACTGGAATGTCATGTTTCCATCAAATGTCAGGTAATTCATCCGCATGAAATGGTTGGATGGAAACGTGGTTACTGACACAGACCCCTAGCGCAAAGGTAGGTCAATCTTCCAGGTATCTGTAGCGAATAGGCATAAAAAGTCCTTGCGGTAGCCTATTATATGGATAATATAACTCAAACTTACCATAAAAGAGAATGAATCACACAGGCATGCAAGTTGTGTTGTTCAAGGATGCTCTGTTCAGGCAAAGATTATGACTACAGTAACTGCCCCTGTCATTTTTGGTTCAGGTGTGTAAACCCATCATTTGCCATGCGCCAAACCACTTTCGCTGCATAGGCCTACAGAGCTTGAGCCGACATATCTACTTTACATGCCTCAACCGTGGTGGTCCCACAGTTGACGATGAATGTATATAAAAAAACGATGTTGGGTTTAAAAAGAAAGAGGGATGCAAAGTTGCTAAGTGTGTCTCTAATATCTCTGTCTAAATGACTGCTGCCTCATTCCCAGATTTACAAACCAAATCTAGTCAACCTAGGCTAATTCAGGCCTTGGGTGGTCTGCAGGCAAGTCCTCATTTTTCTGTTCAGAAATGAAGAGCAAAAGTCTGGCCTACAGCCAATGGATATCTGAATTGCCTACCCATTGGTCAAAATTAGCTCTGGCGCCAACCACATTGTTCACAAACAATGCTGCTGCTGTAGCATTCAGGGGTTGGCCAGTTTTGCCATGCTCTCTCACATTTTATAGCCTAGCCTATGTTTAAACAGACTATTGATTTCTAGATAAAGATAATTGAATGCTTCCTTGTCCACCCATATAGTGATCATGTAAGCAGTAGGCTAGTTAGTTTATTGGGAGGGCAACAGGAAAATTGAGATATTAAAACTGTGAATGTTACATTGCATTCTGGGGCCCTAAGCAAGATTTGGTTGGGCCCCCAACGCAAAACATTTCAGTTGCCCCCCTCTTGATGGTGGAGAGAGAAATGTATGTTTTAAAGTACATTTCCTGTAATTCTACACATTTTGCTATGGGGGCTAGAGAAAATGTTGCCGTTTTAATGCAAGTTTTCTGCAGTCCTACACATTTTGCCATGGGGCGGAGAGAAATGTTTTCAGCCATGACTTATGCCATGTTAATGATATCTGAGTGAACGTGACTAACAAAATCAATGGGGGTCCCCTGGAGGTCAAGGCCCCTGGGAATGCGTGCCCGGTTGGTATTTGGACATGATAACTGGCTAGACTTACCAATCTAAAAAGTTCTCCCATGTCACCCTGTTCCTTCACACTCTCCACTGGCTTCCATATGAAGCTTCCATTTGAAGACCATGGTACTTGCCTATGGAGCAACTAGAGTAAATGCCCCTCCCTACCTTCAGGCTATGCTCAAACCCTACACTCCAACCCGTGTACTCTGTTCTGTCACCACTGGTCTCTTCGGTGAGAGGGCAGCTCCCACTCAGCCCAGTCCAAGCTCCCCTCTGTCCTGGCACCCCAATAGTGGAACCAGCTCCCCCCTGAAGCTAGGACAGCAGATTCCCGGCCCATCTTCCCAAAACATCAACAACAACAACAAAAACTTTCATGAACTAACACTCGCACTTGACTTCCCCCCTTACAAGCTCTGACTTTGCTGACAGCTACTACTTACTATGACTGTGATATGTGGTTGTCCCACCTAGCTATCTTAATGTGAATGCACTAACTGTAAGTCACTCTGGACATTAACATGTGAAAATTGTTAGCTCACGTTGCTAATTGTGTGACTGTCAGTGACTGACAAAACAAGAGACAAACTGATGATGCACAACCAAGTTTCAAGCTTTTACTATTCTAATTCTCAACAGTAAGTTGAGACACCAATTGAGTTCCCAAAACCTGCTTATGTTGCTTATGCCTGGAACCGGCATATATTTAAGAAATAAGGCCTGAGGGGGTGTGATATATGGCCAATATACCACGCCTAGGGCTGTTCTTATTCACGACACAACGTGGCGTGCCTGGATACAGCCCTTAGCCGTGGTATATTGGCCATATACAAAAGAAACTTGAGGTGCCTTATTGCTATTATAAACTGGTTTCCAACGTAATTAGAGCAGTAAAAACAACTGTTTTGTCATACCCGTGGTATATGGTCTGATATACCACGTCTGTCAGCCAATCAGCATTCAGGGCTCGAACCAACCAGTTTATAATTATCTTCTTATTGGCTAGCCATGTACATGCTCTCACCACTCCAAAGCACCTAACTCCATGTCTGTTTCTATTTCATCAAATTTGTAGCCATCTCCATTTACTATGCTCTTCTTCTCTTTTTGCACACATAGCCACACTCATTTCTCTTCTCAGTCCCCCTCGGTCTCCCCTTGTCTCCTTGTATTACTTGGCACATGCAGCCCTGCTCTCTCCACACTATACCCCTGCCACCCCCTCTACCGACACACACTGTTACATATCTCTGGGTCAAATGTAGCTTCAACACACAAGTTCTCTCATACAGACTCTTTGTGATATATCTCACTCACGCTAACACACAAACACAGGGATACACAGAACACACACATTTGGGGTTATGTCTCTGCATACTTCTCTCTGTGTGTGATATCTCTGTGCAATCCTTGCCTGCTGGGCACAAAATGCAGTGTTTGTTATCAGTGGGGGAGTGAAGACTTTCTCTCTTTCTCTTGCTTCCCCTCTCCTTGCCAACCCCCCCTCCTTCTGTCTCTCTCCATCCCTCTCCACCACTCCTCATGCGTGATCTCTCTCCTCCACCTTTCTCTAACCATCCGTCTCCCTGACAATCTGCGTCCTGCATCCATCCGTCAGTCGGTTAGTGGTGAGATGGGGAATATGAAAACAGGCGGGCGGAAAAGAAAAATGAGAGCAAGAGGGAAAGAAAAACAGAAGCAGATTCAATAAGAGACTTCACTGTGGAGAGGAGGAGTGTGTTTGTGTGTGCTCTATCCTCTCTCTCTCTCTCTCTCTCTCTCTCTCTCTCTCTCTCTCTCTCTCTCTCTCTGCGCGAGCGTGTGTAAGCTTGTGCGTCTCTTCTGGCTCCACTGTTCTTCACTGGCTCCATGGATGAGCTGGGAAGAGGAGGGAGAGCGGAATCAGCGGATGCGTCTGGCCAGAGGAGAACGGGAGGAGTTTGGATCGGCATGCGCGACAAACTGGCGGCGCTGATCATCAGTGGCTCTATCTCCATCCCTCCCTTCCCCCTCTCTCTCCCCTTCTCTCCCTTTCTCTCTCACGTGCACACACACTCTCAGACTCACACACACTCACACACAGGCTGGATGTCATCTCGCTAGACTGAACAAGAGGTGCTTAGACTTGTCATTAGTCGCACAGGGAGATCCAGAGAGTTGTGTGTGTGTGTGTGTGTGTGTGTGTGTGTGTGTGTGTGTGTGTGTGTGTGTGTGTGTGTGTGTGTGTGTGTGTGTGTGTGTGTGTGTGTGAAGTGGGGACACTGAATACACAGAGGCGGCTTTGATTGGCTCATGGCTTAAATGACTCTCTCACTCTGTGTCACAGTGGACTTACCTCTGGGATCCTGACAACGAAAACGGTCGCTGAGAGAAGGAGAGAGGGCGGGGGGATGTTGGAGGAGTGGAGGGGGGTTTCAGGCACAGAGAGGCTGGCATCCAGAGTAACTAGGGACAGAGAAAGAGTGGAGGCACGGAAGGAAGGGATGCCCTATTCTCTCTATTCTTCACGCTCTCTCTTTTCTATCTGGAGTAAGGACTTGGGGGTTGTGAAGATCTCTGCCTCATGTGCTCTTCCTCTCTCTCTGTCTGTAGGTCTGTCTTTGGCTTGATTCTCTGGGTTGCTTTATTTTGCTCTGTGTCTCTGTTTGTCACTCTTTCTGTGCTGCAGGTGTGTATGTTTGGGACACTCCCCCTCTCCCCTTTCTCTCTTTCTCTGTGTGAACTGAACGTGTGATTATGTGTTCCTATTCTAGGGGGTAGTTCAGGGCTCTCATTGCATTGTCTCTCTCTCTCTCTCTCATTCTTTCTCTCTCTCTATGTATGTGTGCGTGTCTCTGTAGGTGTCTGTGTATTGGGGCGTCCTTGGCTGTGGGACCGGAGGGGTCATGATGGACCTAAAGGAGAGTTGTGGCAGTGAGGGGAGCCATGAGAGCTCCAGTCTGCACCCGTCCTCCTGGCAGGCCTTCTCCCACACCAGCACGCTCCACGGCCTGCGCTTCATCTTCCCCTACGGCCGGCCAACACCTCGCCGCCTGCTCTGGGCCGCCGCTCTGCTGGCCTGCCTGGGCCTCCTGGCCCTGGAGAGTGCCGAGCGCCTGGCCTACTTCCTTTCCTACCCCCATGTGACGAGCGTGGATGCCGTGATGTCGGGCAGCTTGGTGTTCCCTGCCGTCACCGTGTGCAACCTCAACGCCTACCGCTTCAGCCGCCTGTCCCGCAATGACCTGTACCACGCTGGGGAGCTGCTGGCCCTGCTGGACGTCCACCTGAGGATCCCTGAGCCCCAGCTGGCCGAGCCCCACGTCCTGGCCTTCCTCACAGACAAGGCCAACTTCACCGCCTACAGGCCCAAGCCCTTCAGCATGCGTGAGTTCACCGAGAGGGTGGGCCACGACCTTAAGGAGATGATGCTCTACTGCCGATACCAAGGCCAGGAGTGCAGCCACAAAGACTTCAAAATCGTAAGTCTACTCATAGTCTCCCTGTCTTTGCTCAGGTCTGGCATGGGTCAGATCTGCTGCTACTGCAGCGCAGTTGAGTCTCTCACTCAGAAGGCGTTGTCTGTCAAGTGTTAATGTGTGTTCTGTGATATGGTCTACAAGTTTTCAAAGACTGGTAGAGGCTTTTTCCCCTCTGAGTTGTCTTGATGTATGTTGGTAGCTGATGCTGTTTCCTCCCATGCTACTGTGCACTGGGTCCCCTGCTGTGTATCTCTCTTGATATTTTTGTGCTTCCATCTACATGTTGTTTTTGAGTGATTGTGTACTGCAAGCACACACTCTGCAGCTGTCCTGCTATTATCTTCTTTATTTCATCCACAGGAGAGCTCTTGGGGTTTTGACAGTCTGTGCTACAAGTCTCTTGATAGTCCCCATAAATATGGAATAAGTAGTTTGTCTTTGGGCTGAACACATGTGATATCATTTCAGATTTCATGGAATGACAGCTCTTGTTTCCCAGTTACAGCTGTTGTTGCCCAGTTACTGCTCTTGTCCACATACAGCTCTAGTTGGCCAGTTACAGCTCTAGTTGGCCAGTTACAGCTCTAGTTGGCCAGTTACAGCTGTTGTTGGCCAGTTACAGCTGTTGTTGCCCAATTACTGCTCTTGTCCTCATACAGCTCTAGTTGGCCAGTTACAGCTCTAGTTGGCCAGTTACAGCTCTAGTTGGCCAGTTACAGCTGTTGTTGGCCAGTTACAGCTGTTGTGGCCCAATTACTGCTCTTGTCCTCATACAGCTCTAGTTGGCCAGTTACAGCTCTAGTTGGCCAGTTACAGCTGTTGTTGGCCAGTTACAGCTGTTGTTGCCCAGTTACTGCTCTTGTCCTCATACAGCTCTAGTTGGCCAGTTACAGCTCTAGTTGGCCAGTTACAGCTCTAGTTGGCCAGTTACAGCTCTTGTTGGCCAGTTACAGCTGTTGTTGCCCAATTACTCCTCTTGTCCTCATACAGCTCTAGTTGGCCAGTTACAGCTCTAGTTGGCCAGTTACAGCTGTTGTTGGCCAGTTACAGCTGTTGTTGCCCAGATACAGCTGTTGTTGCCCAGTTACAGCTGTTGTTGCCCAATTACTGCTCTTGTCCACATAGATCTCTTGTTGGCCAGTTACAGCTCTTGTTGGCCAGTTACAGCTCTTGTTGGCCAGTTACAGCTCTTGTTGGCCAGTTACAGCTCTTGTTGGCCAGTTACAGCTCTAGTTGGCCAGTTACAGCTCTTGTTGGCAAGTTACAGCTCTTGTTGGCCAGTTACAGCTCTAGTTGGCCAGTTACAGCTGTTGTTGCCCAGTTACTGTTCTTGTCCACATACAGCTCTAGTTGGCCAGTTACATCTCTTGTTGCCCAGTTACAGCTCTTGTTGGCCAGTTACAGCTCTTGTTGCCCAGTTACAGCTGTTGTTGCCCAGTTACAGCTGTTGTTGCCCAGTTACAGCTGTTGTTGCCCAGTTACAGCTGTTGTTGCCCATATACAGCTCTAGTTGGCCAGTTACAGCTCTAGTTGGCCAGTTACAGCTGTTGTTGCCCAGTTACAACTATTGTCCACATACAGCTCTAGTTGGCCAGTTACATCTCTTGTTGCCCATTTACAGCTGTTGTTGCCCAGTTACAGCTGTTGTTGCCCAGTTATTGCTCTTGTCCACATACAGCTCTTATTGCCCAGTTACAGCTCTTGTTGCCCAGTTACAGCTCTTGTTGGCCAGTTACAGCTCTTGTTGCCCAGTTACAGCTCTTGTTGCCCAGTTACAGCTCTTGTTGCCCAGTTACAGCTCTTGTTGCCCAGTTACAGCTCTTGTTGCCCAGTTACAGCTCTTGTTGCCCAGTTATAGCTCTTGTTGCCCAGTTCCAGCTCTTGCCCAGCTACAGTTTGTAGCCCACAAGTTCCCCAGACCATTCACAGGCTGTAGTATATGTACAGGTTGTTGCTAATGAGTTTTCCTCAGTGCTTTTTGTCTTGTAGCCATAGAGCCGTAGCACACACACAGGCCCTGCTGTAGACATGCCTTTAGGCTCTGATCTGCTTTGATGAGGTTCCCTTTGAGGAGTGTAATCATGCTTATCATTAAAGGAGAATATCAAAGACATCACTCTCTGTCTAAACTAGCATACTGGCAGCTTGTAGATTGTCTGAGTTGAGGCTTCCAGGTCGCCCAGTTTTGTAGTCACAGATGGATTCATATCTTGATTTTTCATCTCGGGACACACTCACTGTCACTGCACAAAGACTAACTGGCAAGGCAACAGTGATGTGTAATGTAATAGCTTCACTGGTTTTATTGGGGTGGTCTCAGTGACTCATTTATAATTCTGTCAGGAATTAGTCATTCTTCAATGGTGAATCTGTAACCTAGTAATCTTTTGGGAATCTCTGTTTGGACAATATGTAATTTCCTATTAACTCTGTTGGATCCTTTGGGTGTAAATATTGACCTAAGAATGCTCTGTAGTCATACTTGCTAGTCCCTGTAATGGTTTATGTACTAGTGACGTTTCTTCAAATCAAATTGTATTGGTTACATACACATATTTAGCAGATGTTATTGCGGGCGTAGCAAAATGCTTGTGTTCCTAGCTCCAACAGTGCAGTAATATCTAACAATTCACAACAATGCACACAAATCTAAAGTAAAAGATAGGAGTTAAGAAATACAGTACCAGTCAAAAGTTTGAACACATCTACTCATTCTAGGGTTGTTTACACTATAGAATAATAGTGAAGACATCAAAACTATATAATAACACATATGGAATCATGTAGTAACCAAAAAAGTGTTCAACAAATCAAAATATATTTTATATTTGAGTTTCTTCAAAGTAGCCACCCTTTGCCTTGATGACAACCTTGCACAGTCTTGAAGGAGTTCCCACATATGCTGAGCACTTGTTGGCTGCTTTTCCTTCACTCTGCAGTCCAACTAATCCCAAACCATCTCAATTGGGTTAAGGTCAGGTGATTTTGGAGGCCAGGTCATCTGATGCAGCACTCCATCACTCTCCATATTGGTCAAATAGCCCTTACACAGCCTGGAGGTGTGTTGGGTCATCGTTGAAAAATATTTTGATTTGTTTAACACTTTTTTAGTTATGACATGATTCCATATGTGTTATTTCAAAGTTTTGATGTCTTCACTATTATTCTAAAATGTAGAAAATAGTAAAAATAAAGAAAAAACCTTGAATGAATAGGTGTGTCCAAACTTTTGACAGGTACTGTATAGAAATATTTGGACGAACAATGTCGGAGTGGGATTGACTAATATACAGTAGAATAGAATTCAGTATATACACATGAATTGAGTAAGGCAGGATGTAAACATTATTAAAGTGACTAATGTTCCATTATTATAGTGACCAGTGATTCCATGTTTATGTATATATGGCAGCAGCCTCTAAGGTGCAGGGTTGAGTAACCGGGTGGTAGCCGGCTAGTGATGGCTATTTAACAGTCTGATGGCCTTGAGATAGAAGCTGTTGTCAGTCTCTCGGTCCCAGCTTTGATGCACCTGTACTGACCTCGCCTTCTGGATGGTAGCGGGATGAACAGGCAGTGGCTCGGGTAGTTGATGTCCTTGATAATCTTTTTGGCCTTCCTGTGACATCGGGTGCTGTAGGTGTGCTGGAGGGCAGGCTGTGTACCCCCGGTGATGCGTTGGGCAGACCGCACCACCCTCTGGAGAGTCCTGCGGTTGCGGGCAGTGCAGTTGCCGTACCAGGCGGTGATACAGCCCGACAGGATGCTCTCAATTGTGCATCTGTAAAACTTTGTGAGGGTTTTAGGGACCAAGCCAAATTTCTTCAGCCTCCTAAGGTTGAAGAGATGCTGTTGCGCCTTCTTCACCACACTGTCTGTGTGGATGGACCATTTCAGATCGTTGTGATGTGTATGCCAAGGAACTTGAAGCTTTTCACCTTCTCCACTGCGTTTTGTTGACGTTGAGGGAGAAGTTATTTTCCTCGCACCACTCTGACAGGGCCCTCACCTCCTCTCTGTAGGCTGTCTCGTCATTGTTGGTAATCAGGCCTACAACTGTTGTGTCGTCTGCAAACTTGATGATTGAGTTGGAGGCATGCGTGGCCACGCAGTCATGGGTGAAGAGGGAGTACAGGAGGGGGCTGAGCACGCACCCTTGTGGGGCCCCTTTGTTGAGGATCAGCGATGTGGAAGTGTTGTTTCCTACCTTCACCACCTGGGGGCGGGATAGGGCAGTGTGCAGTGCGATGGCGATTGTATCGTCTGTGGATCTATTGGGGACGTATGCAAATTGAAGTGTGTCTAGGGTGTCAGGTAAGTTAGAGGTGAAATGAATCTTCACTAGCCTCTCAAAGCACTTCATGATGATAGAAGGGAGAGTTACGGGGCGATAGTCATTTAGTTCAGTTACCTTTGCTTTCTTGGGTACAGGAACAATGGTGGACATCTTGAAGCAAGTGGGGACAGCAGTCTGGGATAGGGAGAGATTGAATATATCCGTAAACACTCTAGCCAGCTGGTCTGCGCATGCTCTGAGGACACAGCTAAGGAGGCCGTCTGGGCCAGCAGCCTTAAGAAGGGTTAACAAGTTGAAATGTCTTACTCACGTCAGCCACGGAGAAGGAGAGACCACAGTCCTTGGGAGCGTGCCGCGTCAGTGGCACTGTGTTATCCTCAAAGTGGGCAAAGAAGGTGTTTAGCTTGTCCAGGAGGAAGACGTCGGTGTCCGCAACGTGGCTGGTTTTCCCTTTGTAATCTGTGATTGTCTGTAGACCCAGCCACATACGTCTTGTCTCTGAGCCATTGAATTGCGGCCCCACTTTGTCTCTGTACTGACGTTTTGATTGTTTGATTGCCTTAGAGAGGGAATAACTACTCTGTTTGTATTTGACCATATTCCCAGTCACCTTGCCATGGTTAAATGCACTGGTCTGCGCTTTCAGTTTTGCGCGAATACTGCCATCTATCCACGGTTTCTGATTTGGGTAGGTTTTAATGGTCACAGTGGGAACAACATCTGCTATACACTTCCTGATGAACTCAGTCACCGTGTCAGTGTATACGTCAATGTTATTCTCAGAGGCTACCCGGAACATATCCCAGTCCGCGTGATCAAAACAATCTTGAAGCATGGATTCTGATTGGTCAGACCAGCATTGAATAGACCTTAGCACGGGTACTTCCTGTTTGAGTTTCTGCTTATAGGAAGGGATGAGCAAAATGGAGTCTTTAGTGTTTTAGCAGCACGAGTGCTACAGTCAATGTGTTGATAGAACTTTGGAAGCGTTTTCCTCAAATTTGCTTTGTTAAAATCCCCAGCTACAATAAATGCGGCCTCAGGATATGTGGGTTCCAGTTTGGCTGTGACTATAACCGAAGAGAATTATCTTGGGTGGTAATACGGTTGGCATTTGATTCTGAGGTATTCTAGGTCAAGTGAACAAAAGGACTTGAGTTTCTGTACGTTATCACAATCACACCATGTGTAGTTAATCATGAAACATACAACCCCGCCTTTCTTCTTCCCGGAGAGTTCTTTATTCCTGTCTGCGCAATGTACTGAGAACCTAGCTGGCTGTATGGACGGGGACAGTATATCTGGAGAGAGCCATGATTCCGTGAAACAGAGTATGTTACAGTCCGTGATGTCTCTCTGGAAGGAGATCCTCGCCCTGAGCTTGTCTACTTTATTGTCCAGAGACTGAACATTAGCGAGTAATATACTCTCAGTGGCTTTTGAGTTATTCTTGTCTTGTGACTCTGAGTTGACCTGTGTCAGGGAGAATGTTGGAGCTTGGAGCCTAAGATTTTCATTGTGCCCTGCAATCACACCTGCAACCCTGTACACATGACTGTTAAACACTCTGAATCTGAATCATGTTGACAGTCTACAAGAGAATGTCATAATCTCTGCCCACTGCCTGTTTCCTTGGTCTCTCTCTTTCTCTTTCCACTCTCCCCCTTCCTTTGTCACCCAAAAAATATATCCTTCTACCAAGGCAAAAAGATTCACAGAAATAGAAACACACACCACACTGGAGCATTACCATGACACTCCAGGGACCAGAGTTTGAGTGACATTGTGATGAATGACCGCAGGGAGGATTGTGGGAACATGGGCGTCAGTGTGATGTGATGGATGGAACTGGAACAGAATAGAATAATACACAAAAGAGAAGGCACAAATGTGTTTTTCCATTGTAGTGATAGTGTCAATGTGTATTTGTGTACATTTGAAATGTATTTACGCATGTGAGTAACAGATTGCATTTGTGTGAGTTTTAGATTCTAAATGTAAATACATTTGAATAATTGAAAAGTCTGTGAAGCCTATATGTGAGGTTGGAGCCGTGTGTGTGTGTGTGTGTGTGTGTGTGTGTGTGTGTGTGTGTGTGTGTGTGTGTGTGTGTGTGTGTGTGTGTGTGTGTGTGTGTGTGTGTGTGTGTGTGTGTGTGTGTGTGTGTGTGTGTGTGTGTGTGTGTGTGTGTGTGTGTGTGTGTGTGTGTGTTTATAATGTGTGAATGTGATTCTGATTGTGTTAAGTAATGCTCCCTCTGTGTGATTATTACAGCCCTGATTAAACGCTGATTGATCACAGTGACGGGCTACATCAGTGTCTGCCAGACTGAATGCAGCTCAATGTGACAGTTCTACAGTAGCATCCCCTCAGATTGATGCCAGGGTGGGCCCTATCACACACTCAACCTTAATGAGAGCCAGCCAGCATGGCCTGATGATAGCAGCCAGACTAGGTGCTCTGTATCCCACAGATGCTAATTAGCAATACATCTGACCCAGCCAGGCCAAGGATTACAACCAAAATGGTGTATTTTCAGCACTGCATTTATGCACTACACTACCTGTGGCCTCATCTGACTGGCTGGCTGTAATAGATTAGTCTAGCTACATAGCCAATTGCCTATGTCTACATTGTTGTGTCTGTGTTTAGTTTAACCTTGATCCCTATGAAGGGATATATCCACTTGAAGTAAGTTTATTGGGTGTCAGATAGCGTAGAGGTTAAGAGTGTTGGGCCAGTAACCGAAAGGTCGCTGGTTCGAATCCCTGAGCCGACTGAAAAATGTGTCGATGTGCCTTTGAGCAAGACACTTAACCCTAGTCGCTGTGGATAAGAGTGCTAAATGACTAAAATGTAAAAATGTCCCACCATAAGAGCAGCACAGAACACCAACAGGTAGGGGGTAGGCTACATTATGTTCCCTCTCACTAAAAAGTGTATTTGTTTTAAAATTGTGCATTTCACTCCATTTGAAATCCCTATGCATCATATTACATCCTTAATGTGAATGGATCCATTCATCATTAATGTTCCATTACGAAGCCATTTTATGGTCCCTACAGGGCACAGCTCAGTCTGTTAAAGGGCACAGGAACCACTGCTAACTCCCTCTCCCTGGTCCCCCCCCTCTAAAACACCCAGAGACAGGAAAGCAACCTGTTCAGCAGAATAAACCTGGGGTGAGGCCTGGATTGAAATGTGCATGTCCTGCTGTTTATTTAAAAGACACTGCAATAGTGTGGATAATGTGAAGTAGTGAATTATGGTGGTCTCTGGATAGTGGTGCGGTTTTCTGAGAGAGCGAGAAGGGGAGCACTTGAGTACGTGAGCGACAAAGAGAACGTGATGGAGCCCCAGTCAGTCAGTAAAGAGAGGGCGAGAGAAAATGGGATGTCAAGGCATGGAGAGATGGACTAAGTGGTAAAGCCAGCAGGGAGAGATGGAGAGCTGGACTAGGTGGAAAAGCCATCAGAGAGAGAGAGAGAGCTGGACTAGGTGGTAAAGCCAGCAGAGAGAGAGAGAGAGCTGGACTAGGTGGTAAAGCCATCAGAGAGAGAGAGAGCTGGACTAGGTGGTAAAGCCATCCGAGAGAGAGAGAGCTGGACTAGGTGGAAAAGCCATCAGAGAGAGAGAGAGAGCTGGACTAGGTGGTAAAGCCAGCAGAGAGAGAGAGAGAGCTGGACTAGGTGGTAAAGCCATCAGAGAGAGAGAGAGCTGGACTAGGTGGTAAAGCCATCAGAGAGAGAGAGAGAGAGCTGGACTAGGTGGTAAAGCCAGCAGGGAGAGAGAGAGCTGGACTAGGTGGTAAAGCCAGCAGGGAGAGAGAGAGCTGGACTAGGTGGTAAAGCCAGCAGGGAGAGATGGAGAGCTGGACTAGGTGGTAAAGCCAGCAGGGAGAGAGAGAGCTGGACTAGGTGGTAAAGCCAGCAGGGAGAGATGGAGAGCTGGACTAGGTGGTAAAGCCAGCAGTGAGAGAGAGAGAGAGAGCTGGACTAGGTGGTAAAGCCATCAGAGAGAGAGAGAGAGAGAGCTGGACTAGGTGGTAAAGCCAGCAGGGAGAGAGAGAGAGAGAGCTGGACTAGGTGGTAAAACCAGCAGGGAGAGATGGAGAGCTGGACTAGGTGGTAAATCCAGCAGAGAGAGAGAGAGCTGGACTAGGTGGTAAAGCCAGCAGGGAGAGAGAGAGAGCTGGACTAGGTGGTAAAGCCATCAGAGAGAGAGAGAGAGAGCTGGACTAGGTGGTAAAGCCATCAGAGAGAGAGAGAGCTGGACGAGGTGGTAAAGCCATCAGAGAGAGAGAAAGAGAGCTGGACTAGGTGGTAAAGCCATCAGAGAGAGAGAGAGCTGGACTAGGTTGTAAAGCCAGCAGGGAGAGATAGAGCTGGACTAGGTGGTAAAGCCATCAGAGAGAGAGAGAGAGCTGGACTAGGTGGTAAAGCCAGCAGGGAGAGAGAGAGAGCTGGACTACGTGGTAAAGCCAGCAAAGAGAGAGAGAGCTGGACTAGGTGGTAAAGCCATGAGAGAGAGAGAGAGAGCTGGACTAGGTGGTAAAGCCATCAGAGAGAGAGAGAGAGCTGGACTAGGTGGTAAAGCCATCAGAGAGAGAGAGAGCTGGACTAGGTTGTAAAGCCAGCAGGGAGAGATAGAGCTGGACTAGGTGGTAAAGCCATCAGAGAGAGAGAGAGAGCTGGACTAGGTTGTAAAGCCAGCAGGGAGAGATGGAGAGCTGGACTAGGTGGTAAAGCCATCAGAGAGAGAGAGAGAGCTGGACTAGGTGGTAAAGCCAGCAGGGAGAGAGAGAGAGCTGGACTACGTGGTAAAGCCAGCAGAGAGAGAGAGAGCTGGACTAGGTGGTAAAGCCAGCAGGGAGAGAGAGAGAGCTGGACTAGGTGGTAAAGCCATCAGAGAGAGAGAGAGCTGGACTAGGTGGTAAAGCCATCAGAGAGAGAGAGAGAGCTGGACTAGGTGGTAAAGCCAGCAGGGAGAGATAGAGCTGGACTAGGTGGTAAAGCCATCAGAGAGAGAGAGAGAGCTGGACTAGGTGGTAAAGCCAGCAGTGAGAGAGAGAGAGCTGGACTAGGTGGTAAAGCCATCAGAGTGAGAGAGAGCTGGACTAGGTGGTAAAGCCAGCAGTGAGAGAGAGAGCTGGACTAGGTGGTAAAGCCAGCAGGGAGAGAGAGAGCTGGACTAGGTGGTAAAGCCAGCAGTGAGAGAGAGAGCTGGACTAGGTGATAAAGCCAGCAGGGAGAGATGGAGAGCTGGACTAGGTGGTAAAGCCATCAGAGAGAGAGAGCTGGACTAGGTGGTAAAGCCAGCAGTGAGAGAGAGAGAGAGCTGGACTAGGTCGTAAAGCCAGCAGTGAGAGAGAGAGAGCAGGAGTAGGTGGTAAAGCCAGCAGGGAGAGAGAGAGAGCTGGACTAGGTGGTAAAGCCAGCAGGGAGAGAGAGAGAGAGCTGGACTAGGTGATAAAGCCAGCAGTGAGAGAGAGAGCTGGACTAGGTGGTAAAGCCGTCAGAGAGAGAGAGAGCTGGACTAGGTGGTAAAGCCATCAGAGAGAGAGACAGCTGGACTAGGTGGTAAAGCCAGCAGTGAGAGAGAGAGAGAGCTGGACTAGGTGGTAAATTCAGCAGGGAGAGAGAGAGAGAGCTGGACTAGGTGGTAAAGCCAGCAGGGAGAGAGAGAGAGAGAGCTGGACTAGGTGGTAAAGCCAGCAGTGAGAGAGAGAGAGAGCTGGACTAGGTGGTAAAGCCAGCAGTGAGAGAGAGAGAGAGCTGGACTAGGTGGTAAAGCCAGCAGTGAGAGAGAGAGAGAGCTGGACTAGGTGGTAAAGCCAGCAGTGAGAGAGAGAGAGAGCTGGACTAGGTGGTAAAGCCAGCAGGGAGAGAGAGAGAGCTGGACTAGGTGGTAAAGCCAGCAGGGGGAGAGAGAGAGAGCTGGACTAGGTGGTAAAGCCATCAGAGAGAGAGAGAGCTGGACTAGGTGGTAAAGCCAGCAGTGAGAGAGAGAGAGCTGGACTAGGTGGTAAAGCCAGCAGGGAGAGAGAGAGAGAGAGCTGGACTAGGTGGTAAAGCCATCAGAGAGAGAGAGAGCTGGACTAGGTGGTAAAGCCAGCAGTGAGAGAGAGAGAGCTGGACTAGGTGGTAAAGCCAGCAGTGAGAGAGAGAGCTGGACTCGGTGGTAAAGCCATCAGAGAGAGAGAGAGCTGGACTAGGTGGTAAAGCCAGCTGTGAGAGAGAGAGAGCTGGACTAGGTGGTAAAGCCATCAGGGAGAGATAGAGAGCTGGACTAGGTGGTAAAGCCAGCAGTGAGAGAGAGAGCTGGACTAGGTGGTAAAGCCATCAGAGAGAGAGAGAGCTGGACTAGGTGGTAAAGCCATCAGAGAGAGAGAGAGAGCTGGACTAGGTGGTAAAGCCATCAGAGAGAGAGAGAGAGAGCTGGACTAGGTGGTAAAGCCATCAGAGAGAGAGAGAGAGCTGGACTAGGTGGTAAAGCCATCAGAGAGAGAGAGAGAGCTGGACTAGGTGGTAAAGCCATCAGAGAGAGAGAGAGCTGGACTAGGTGGTAAAGCCAGCAGGGAGAGATGGAGAGCTGGACTAGGTGGTAAAGCCATCAGAGAGAGAGAGCTGGACTAGGTGGTAAAGCCAGCAGAGAGAGAGAGAGAGCTGGACTAGGTGGTAAAGCCATCAGAGAGAGAGGGACAGCTGGACTAGGTGGTAAAGCCATCAGAGAGAGAGAGAGCTGGACTAGGTGGTAAAGCCAGCAGGGAGAGATGGAGAGCTGGACTAGGTGTTAAAGCCATCAGTGAGAGAGAGAGCTGGACTAGGTGGTAAAGCCAGCAGTGAGAGAGAGAGAGCTGGACTAGGTGGTAAAGCCAGCAGAGAGAGAGAGCTGGACTAGGTGGTAAAGCCAGCAGGGAGAGATGGAGAGCTGGACTAGGTGGTAAAGCCATCAGAGAGAGAGAGAGCTGGACTAGGTGATAAAGCCAGCAGGGAGAGATGGAGAGCTGGACTAGGTGGTAAAGCCAGCAGGGAGAGAGAGAGCTGGACTAGGTGGTAAAGCCAGCAGAGAGAGAGAGAGCTGGACTAGGTGGTAAAGCCATCAGAGAGAGAGTGAGCTGGACTAGGTGGTAAAGCCAGCAGGGAGAGATGGAGAGCTGGACTAGGTGGTAAAGCCATCAGAGAGAGAGAGCTGGACTAGGTGGTAAAGCCATCAGGGAGAGAGAGAGAGCTGGACTAGGTGGTAAAGCCATCAGAGAGAGAGAGAGAGCTGGACTAGGTGGTAAAGCCAGCAGGGAGAGATGGAGAGCTGGACTAGGTGGTAAAGCCAGCAGAGAGAGAGAGAGCTGGACTAGGTGGTAAAGCCATCAGAGAGAGAGAGAGTGCTGGACAAAGTGGTAAAGCCATCAGAGAGAGAGAGAGCTGGACTAGGTGGTAAAGCCAGCAGGGAGAGATGGAGAGCTGGACTAGGTGGTAAAGCCAGCAGAGAGAGAGAGAGCTGGACTAGGTGGTAAAGCCATCAGAGAGAGATGGAGAGCTGGACTAGGTGGTAAAGCCAGCAGAGAGAGAGAGAGATGGACTAGGTGGTAAAGCCATCAGAGAGAGATGGAGAGCTGGACTAGGTGGTAAAGCCAGCAGGGAGAGAGAGAGCTGGACTAGGTGGTAAAGCCATCAGAGAGAGAGAGAGCTGGACTAGGTGGTAAAGCCAGCAGAGAGAGAGAGAGCTGGACTAGGTGGTAAAGCCATCAGAGAGAGATGGAGAGCTGGACTAGGTGGTAAAGCCATCAGAGAGAGAGAGAGCTGGACTAGGTGGTAAAGCCAGCAGAGAGAGAGAGAGCTGGACTAGGTGGTAAAGCCATCAGAGAGAGAGAGAGCTGGACTAGGTGGTAAAGCCAGCAGTGAGAGAGAGAGAGAGCTGGACTAGGTGGTAAAGCCAGCAGTGAGAAAGAGAGAGAGAGCTGGACTAGGTGGTAAAGCCAGCAGGGAGAGATGGAGAGCTGGACTAGGTGGTAAAGCCATCAGAGAGAGAGAGAGCTGGACTAGGTGGTAAAGCCAGCAGAGAGAGAGAGAGCTGGACTAGGTGGTAAAGCAATCAGAGAGAGATGGAGAGCTGGACTACGTGGTAAAGCCATCAGAGAGAGAGAGAGCTGGACTAGGTGGTAAAGCCAGCAGGGAGAGTGAGAGAGCTGGACTAGGTGGTAAAGCCATCAGAGAGAGAGAGAGAGCTGGACTAGGTGGTAAAGCCAGCAGGGAGAGAGAGAGCTGGACTAGGTGGTAAAGCCATCAGAGAGAGAGAGAGCTGGACAAAGTGGTAAAGCCATCAGAGAGAGAGAGAGAGCTGGACTAGGTGGTAAAGCCAGCAGGGAGAGATTGAGAGCTGGACTAGGTGGTAAAGCCAGCAGTGAGAGAGAGAGAGAGCTGGACTAGGTGGTAAAGCCAGCAGTGAGAAAGAGAGAGAGAGCTGGACTAGGTGGTAAAGCCAGCAGGGAGAGATGGAGAGCTGGACTAGGTGGTAAAGCCAGCAGAGAGAGAGAGAGCTGGACTAGGTGGTAAAGCCATCAGAGAGAGATGGAGAGCTGGACTAGGTGGTAAAGCCATCAGAGAGAGAGAGAGCTGGACTAGGTGGTAAAGCCAGCAGAGAGAGAGAGAGCTGGACTAGGTGGTAAAGCCATCAGATAGAGAGAGAGCTGGACTAGGTGGTAAAGCCAGCAGGGAGAGAGAGAGAGCTGGACTAGGTGGTAAAGCCATCAGAGAGACAGAGAGCTGGACTAGGTGGTAAAGCCAGCAGGGAGAGAGAGAGAGCTGGACTAGGTGGTAAAGCCATCAGAGAGAGAGAGCTGGACTAGGTGGTAAAGTCAGCAGGGAGAGATGGAGAGCTGGACTAGGTGGTAAAGCCAGCAGGGAAAGAGAGAGAGCTGGACTAGGTGGTAAAGCCAGCAGGAAGAGAGAGAGAGCTGGACTAGGTGGTAAAGCCAGCAGGGAGAGAGAGAGAGCTGGACTAGGTGGTAAAGCCAGCAGGGAAAGAGAGCTGGACTAGGTGGTAAAGCCAGCAGGGAGAGAGAGAGAGAGCTGGACTAGGTGGTAAAACCATCAGAGAGAGAGAGAGAGCTGGACTAGGTGGTAAAGCCATCAGAGAGAGAGAGAGCTGGACTAGGTGGTAAAGCCAGCAGGAAGAGTGAGAGCGAGCTGGACTAGATGGTAAAGCCAGCAGTGAGAGAGAGAGAGAGCTGGACTAGGTGGTAAAGCCAGCAGGGAGAGAGAGAGAGAGCTGGACTAGGTGGTAAAGCCAGCAGGGAGAGAGAGAGCGCTGGACTAGGTGGTTAAAGCCAGCAGGGAGAGAGAGAGAGAGCTCGACTAGGTGGTAAAACCATCAGAGAGAGAGAGAGCTGGACTAGGTGGTAAAGCCATCAGAGAGAGAGAGCTGGACTAGGTGGTAAAGCCATCAGAGAGAGAGAGAGCTGGACTAGGTGGTAAAGCCAGCAGGGAGAGAGAGAGAGAGCTGGACTAGGTGGTAAAACCATCAGAGAGAGAGAGAGCTGGACTAGGTGGTAAAGCCATCAGAGAGAGAGAGAGCTGGACTAGGTGGTAAAGCCAGCAGGAAGAGTGAGAGAGAGCTGGACTAGGTGGTAAAGCCATCAGAGAGAGAGAGAGAGAGCTGGACTAGGTGGTAAAGCCAGCAGGGAGAGAGAGAGAGCTGGACTAGGTGGTAAAGCCATCAGAGAGAGAGAGAGAGAGCTGGACTAGGTGGTAAAGCCAGCAGGAAGAGAGAGAGAGAGCTGGACTAGGTGGTAAAGCCAGCAGGAAGAGAGAGAGCTGGACTAGTTGGTAAAGCCAGCAGGGAGAGAGAGAGAGAGAGCTGGACTAGGTGGTAAAGACAGAAGGGAGAGATGGAGAGCTGGACTAGGTGGTAAAGCCATCAGAGAGAGAGAGAGAGAGCTGGACTAGTTGGTAAAGCCATCAGAGAGAGAGAGAGAGAGCTGGACTAGGTGGTAAAGCCAGCAGGGAGAGATGGAGAGCTGGACTAGGTGGTAAAGCCATCAGAGAGAGAGAGAGAGAGCTGGACTAGGTGGTAAAGCCAGCAGGGAGAGAGAGAGAGAGCTGGACTAGGTGGTAAAGCCAGCAGGGAGAGATGGAGAGCTGGACTAGGTGGTAAAGCCATCAGAGAGAGAGAGAGAGAGCTGGACTAGGTGGTAAAGCCAGCAGGGAGAGATGGAGAGCTGGACTAGGTGGTAAAGCCAGCAGGGAGAGATGGAGAGCTGGACTAGGTGGTAAAGCCAGCAGAGAGAGAGAGAGCTGGACTAGGTGGTAAAGCCAGCAGGGAGAGAGAGAGTGCTGGACTAGGTGGTAAAGCCAGCAGGGAGAGAGAGAGAGCTGGACTAGGTGGTAAAAGCCAGCTGGGAGAGAGAGAGAGAGCTGGACTAGGTGGTAAAACCATCAGAGAGAGAGAGCTGGACTAGGTGGTAAAGCCATCAGAGAGATAGAGCTGGACTAGGTGGTAAAGCCATCAGAGAGAGAGAGAGCTGGACTAGGTGGTAAAGCCAGCAGGGAGAGAGCGAGAGAGCTGGACTAGGTGGTAAAACCATCAGAGAGAGAGAGAGAGCTGGACTAGGTGGTAAAGCCATCAGAGAGAGAGAGAGCTGGACTAGGTGGTAAAGCCATCAGAGAGAGAGAGAGCTGGACTAGGTGGTAAAGCCAGCAGTGAGAGAGAGAGAGAGCTGGACTAGGTGGTAAAGCCAGCAGGGAGAGAGAGAGAGCTGGACTAGGTGGTAAAACCATCAGAGAGAGAGAGAGAGCTGGACTAGGTGGTAAAACCATCAGAGAGAGAGAGAGAGCTGGACTAGGTGGTAAAGCCAGCAGGAAGAGTGAGAGAGAGCTGGACTAGGTGGTAAAGCCAGCAGGGAGAGATAGAGAGCTGGACTAGGTGATAAAGCCAGCAGGGAGAGAGAGAGAGAGCTGGACTAGGTGGTAAAACCATCAGAGAGAGAGAGAGAGCTGGACTAGGTGGTAAAGCCATCAGAGAGAGAGAGAGCTGGACTAGGTGATAAAGCCAGCAGGAAGAGTGAGAGAGAGCTGGACTAGGTGGTAAAGCCAGCAGGGAGAGATAGAGAGCTGGACTAGGTGATAAAGCCAGCAGGGAGAGAGAGAGAGCTGGACTAGGTGATAAAGCCAGCAGGGAGAGAAAGAGAGAGCTGGACTAGGTGGTAAAACCATCAGAGAGAGAGAGAGAGCTGGACTAGGTGGTAAAGCCATCAGAGAGAGAGAGAGCTGGACTAGGTGGTAAAGCCAGCAGGAAGAGTGAGAGAGAGCTGGACTAGGTGGTAAAGCCAGCAGTGAGAGAGAGAGCTGGACTAGGTGGTAAAGCCAGCAGGGAGAGAGAGAGAGCTGGACTAGGTGGTAAAGCCATCAGAGAGAGAGAGCTGGACTAGGTGGTAAAGCCATCAGAGAGAGAGAGAGCTGGACTAGGTGGTAAAGCCAGCAGTGAGAGAGAGAGAGAGCTGGACTAGGTGGTAAAGCCAACAGGGAGAGAGAGAGAGCTGGACTAGGTGGTAAAGCCATCAGAGAGAGAGAGAGAGAGAGCTGGACTAGGTGGTAAAGCCAGCAGGAAGAGAGAGAGAGAGCTGGACTAGGTGGTAAAGCCAGCAGGGAGAGAGAGAGAGCTGGACTAGGTGGTAAAGCCATCAGGAAGAGAGAGAGCTGGACAAGGTGGTAAAGCCAGCAGGGAGAGAGAGAGAGCTGGACTAGGTGGTAAAGCCAGCAGGAAGAGAGAGAGCTGGACTAGGTGGTAAAGCCAGCAGGGAGAGAGAGAGAGCTGGACTAGGTTGTAAAGCCATCAGAGAGAGAGAGAGAGAGAGCTGGACTAGGTGGTAAAGCCAGCAGGAAGAGAGAGAGAGAGCTGGACTAGGTGATAAAGCCAGCAGGAAGAGAGAGAGAGAGCTGGACTAGGTGGTAAAGCCAGCAGTGAGAGAGAGAGAGCTGGACTAGGTGGTAAAGCCAGCAGGAAGAGAGAGAGAGCAGGACTAGGTGGTAAAGCCAGCAGGGAGAGAGAGAGCTGGACTAGGTGGTAAATTCAGCAGGGAGAGAGAGAGAGAGAGCTGGACTAGGTGGTAAAGCCAGCATGGAGAGAGAGAGAGCTGGACTAGGTGGTAAAGCCAGCATGGAGAGAGAGAGAGCTGGACTAGGTGGTAAAGCCAGCAGGGAGAGATAGAGAGCTGGACTAGGTGGTAAAACCATCAGAGAGAGAGAGAGAGCTGGACTAGGTGGTAAAGCCATCAGAGAGAGAGAGAGCTGGACTAGGTGGTAAAGCCAGCAGGAAGAGTGAGAGAGAGCTGGACTAGGTGGTAAAGCCAGCAGGGAGAGATAGAGAGCTGGACTAGGTGATAAAGCCAGCAGGGAGAGAGAGAGAGAGCTGGACTAGGTGGTAAAACCATCAGAGAGAGAGAGAGAGCTGGACTAGGTGGTAAAGCCATCAGAGAGAGAGAGAGCTGGACTAGGTGGTAAAGCCAGCAGGAAGAGTGAGAGAGAGCTGGACTAGGTCGTAAAGCCAGCAGTGAGAGAGAGAGAGAGCTGGACTAGGTGGTAAAGCCAGCAGGGAGAGAGAGAGAGCTGGACTAGGTGGTAAAAGCCAGCAGGGAGAGAGAGAGAGAGCTGGACTAGGTGGTAAAACCATCAGAGAGAGAGAGCTGGACTAGGTGGTAAAGCCATCAGAGAGATAGAGCTGGACTAGGTGGTAAAGCCAGCAGTGAGAGAGAGAGAGAGCTGGACTAGGTGGTAAAGCCAGCAGGGAGAGAGAGAGAGAGCTGGACTAGGTGGTAAAGCCATCAGAGAGAGAGAGAGCTGGACTAGGTGGTAAAGCCATCAGAGAGAGAGAGAGCTGGACTAGGTGGTAAAGCCAGCAGTGAGAGAGAGAGCTGGACTAGGTGGTAAAGCCAGCAGGGAGAGAGAGAGAGCTGGACTAGGTGGTAAAGCCATCAGAGAGAGAGAGTTAGAGCTGGACTAGGTGGTAAAACCATCAGAGAGAGAGAGAGAGCTGGACTAGGTGGTAAAGCCATCAGAGAGAGAGAGAGCTGGACTAGGTGGTAAAGCCAGCAGGAAGAGTGAGAGAGAGCTGGACTAGGTGGTAAAGCCAGCAGTGAGAGAGAGAGCTGGACTAGGTGGTAAAGCCAGCAGGGAGAGAGAGAGAGCTGGACTAGGTGGTAAAGCCATCAGAGAGAGAGAGTTAGAGCTGGACTAGGTGGTAAAGCCATCAGAGAGAGAGAGCTGGACTAGGTGGTAAAGCCATCAGAGAGAGAGAGAGCTGGACTAGGTGGTAAAGCCAGCAGTGAGAGAGAGAGAGAGCTGGACTAGGTGGTAAAGCCAACAGGGAGAGAGAGAGAGCTGGACTAGGTGGTAAAGCCATCAGAGAGAGAGAGAGAGAGAGCTGGACTAGGTGGTAAAGCCAGCAGGAAGAGAGAGAGAGAGCTGGACTAGGTGGTAAAGCCAGCAGGGAGAGAGAGAGAGCTGGACTAGGTGGTAAAGCCAGCAGGGAGAGAGAGAGCTGGACTAGGTGGTAAAGCCAGCAGGGAGAGAGAGAGAGCTGGACTAGGTGGTAAAGCCAGCAGGAAGAGAGAGAGCTGGACTAGGTGGTAAAGCCAGCAGGGAGAGAGAGAGAGCTGGACTAGGTTGTAAAGCCATCAGAGAGAGAGAGAGAGAGAGCTGGACTAGGTGGTAAAGCCAGCAGGAAGAGAGAGAGAGAGCTGGACTAGGTGATAAAGCCAGCAGGAAGAGAGAGAGAGAGCTGGACTAGGTGGTAAAGCCAGCAGTGAGAGAGAGAGAGCTGGACTAGGTGGTAAAGCCAGCAGGAAGAGAGAGAGAGCAGGACTAGGTGGTAAAGCCAGCAGGGAGAGAGAGAGAGCTGGACTAGGTGGTAAAGCCATCAGAGAGAGAGAGAGCTGGACTAGGTTGTAAAGCCAGCAGGGAGAGATAGAGCTGGACTAGGTGGTAAAGCCAGCAGGGAGAGATGGAGAGCTGGACTAGGTGGTAAAGCCATCAGAGAGAGAGAGAGAGCTGGACTAGGTGGTAAAGCCAGCAGGGAGAGAGAGAGAGCTGGACTACGTGGTAAAGCCAGCAGAGAGAGAGAGAGCTGGACTAGGTGGTAAAGCCAGCAGGGAGAGAGAGAGAGCTGGACTAGGTGGTAAAGCCATCAGAGAGAGAGAGAGCTGGACTAGGTGGTAAAGCCATCAGAGAGAGAGAGAGAGCTGGACTAGGTGGTAAAGCCAGCAGGGAGAGATAGAGCTGGACTAGGTGGTAAAGCCATCAGAGAGAGAGAGAGCTGGACTAGGTGGTAAAGCCAGCAGGAAGAGTGAGAGAGAGCTGGACTAGGTCGTAAAGCCAGCAGTGAGAGAGAGAGAGAGCTGGACTAGGTGGTAAAGCCAGCAGGGAGAGAGAGAGAGCTGGACTAGGTGGTAAAAGCCAGCAGGGAGAGAGAGAGAGAGCTGGACTAGGTGGTAAAACCATCAGAGAGAGAGAGCTGGACTACGTGGTAAAGCCATCAGAGAGATAGAGCTGGACTAGGTGGTAAAGCCAGCAGTGAGAGAGAGAGAGAGCTGGACTAGGTGGTAAAGCCAGCAGGGAGAGAGAGAGAGAGCTGGACTAGGTGGTAAAGCCATCAGAGAGAGAGAGAGCTGGACTAGGTGGTAAAGCCATCAGAGAGAGAGAGAGCTGGACTAGGTGGTAAAGCCAGCAGTGAGAGAGAGAGCTGGACTAGGTGGTAAAGCCAGCAGGGAGAGAGAGAGAGCTGGACTAGGTGGTAAAGCCATCAGAGAGAGAGAGTTAGAGCTGGACTAGGTGGTAAAACCATCAGAGAGAGAGAGAGAGCTGGACTAGGTGGTAAAGCCATCAGAGAGAGAGAGAGCTGGACTAGGTGGTAAAGCCAGCAGGAAGAGTGAGAGAGAGCTGGACTAGGTGGTAAAGCCAGCAGTGAGAGAGAGAGCTGGACTAGGTGGTAAAGCCATCAGAGAGAGAGAGAGAGCTGGACTAGGTGGTAAAGCCAGCAGGGAGAGAGAGAGAACTGGACTAGGTGGTAAAGCCATCAGAGAGAGAGTTAGAGCTGGACTAGGTGGTAAAGCCATCAGAGAGAGAGAGCTGGACTAGGTGGTAAAGCCATCAGAGAGAGAGAGAGCTGGACTAGGTGGTAAAGCCAGCAGTGAGAGAGAGAGAGAGCTGGACTAGGTGGTAAAGCCAACAGGGAGAGAGAGAGAGCTGGACTAGGTGGTAAAGCCATCAGAGAGAGAGAGAGAGAGAGCTGGACTAGGTGGTAAAGCCAGCAGGAAGAGAGAGAGAGAGCTGGACTAGGTGGTAAAGCCAGCAGGGAGAGAGAGAGAGCTGGACTAGGTGGTAAAGCCAGCAGGGAGAGAGAGAGCTGGACTAGGTGGTAAAGCCAGCAGGGAGAGAGAGAGAGCTGGACTAGGTGGTAAAGCCAGCAGGAAGAGAGAGAGCTGGACTAGGTGGTAAAGCCAGCAGGGAGAGAGAGAGAGCTGGACTAGGTTGTAAAGCCATCAGAGAGAGAGAGAGAGAGAGCTGGACTAGGTGGTAAAGCCAGCAGGAAGAGAGAGAGAGAGCTGGACTAGGTGATAAAGCCAGCAGGAAGAGAGAGAGAGAGCTGGACTAGGTGGTAAAGCCAGCAGTGAGAGAGAGAGAGCTGGACTAGGTGGTAAAGCCAGCAGGAAGAGAGAGAGAGCAGGACTAGGTGGTAAAGCCAGCAGGGAGAGAGAGAGAGCTGGACTAGGTGGTAAAGCCATCAGAGAGAGAGAGAGAGCTGGACTAGGTGGTAAAGCCAGCAGGGAGAGAGAGAGAGAGAGCTGGACTAGGTGGTAAAGCCAGCATGGAGAGAGAGAGAGCTGGACTAGGTGGTAAAGCCAGCATGGAGAGAGAGAGAGCTGGACTAGGTGGTAAAGCCAGCAGGGAGAGAGAGAGCTGGACTAGGTGGTAAAGCCAGCAGGGAGAGAGAGAGAGAGCTGGACTAGGTGGTAAAGCCAGCAGGGAGAGAGAGAGAGAGCTGGACTAGGTGGTAAAGCCAGCAGAGAGAGAGAGAGAGCTGGACTAGGTGGTAAAACCATCAGAGAGAGAGAGAGCTGGACTAGGTGGTAAAGCCATCAGAGAGAGAGAGCTGGACTAGGTGGTAAAGCCATCAGAGAGAGAGAGAGCTGGACTAGCTGGTAAAGCCAGCAGTGAGAGAGAGAGAGAGCTGGACTAGGTGGTAAAGCCAGCAGGGAGAGAGAGAGAGCTGGACTAGGTGGTAAAGCCATCAGAGAGAGAGAGAGAGAGAGAGAGCTGGACGAGGTGGTAAAGCCAGCAGGAAGAGAGAGAGAGAGCTGGACTAGGTGGTAAAGCCATCAGGAAGAGAGAGAGCTGGACTAGGTGGTAAAGCCAGCAGGGAGAGAGAGAGAGAGAGCTGGACTAGGTTGTAAAGCCATCAGAGAGAGAGAGAGAGAGAGAGAGAGCTGGACTAGGTGGTAAAGCCAGCAGGAAGAGAGAGAGAGAGCTGGACTAGGTTGTAAAGCCAGCAGAGAGAGAGAGAGAGAGCTGGACAAGGTGGTAAAGCCAGCATGGAGAGAGAGAGAGCTGGACTAGGTGGTAAAGCCAGCAGTGAGATAGAGAGCTGGACTAGGTGGTAAAGCCAGCTTAGAGAGAGAGAGAGCTGGACTAGGTGGTAAAGCCAGCAGGGAGAGAGAGAGAGAGAGCTGGACTAGGTGGTAAAACCATCAGAGAGAGAGAGAGAGCTGGACTAGGTGGTAAAGCCATCAGAGAGAGAGAGAGCTGGACTAGGTGGTAAAGCCAGCAGGAAGAGTGAGAGAGAGCTGGACTAGGTGGTAAAGCCAGCAGTGAGAGAGAGAGCTGGACTAGGTGGTAAAGCCAGCAGGGAGAGAGAGAGAGCTGGACTAGGTGGTAAAGCCATCAGAGAGAGAGAGCTGGACTAGGTGGTAAAGCCATCAGAGAGAGAGAGAGCTGGACTAGGTGGTAAAGCCAGCAGTGAGAGAGAGAGAGAGCTGGACTAGGTGGTAAAGCCAACAGGGAGAGAGAGAGAGCTGGACTAGGTGGTAAAGCCATCAGAGAGAGAGAGAGAGAGAGCTGGACTAGGTGGTAAAGCCAGCAGGAAGAGAGAGAGAGAGCTGGACTAGGTGGTAAAGCCAGCAGGGAGAGAGAGAGAGCTGGACTAGGTGGTAAAGCCATCAGGAAGAGAGAGAGCTGGACAAGGTGGTAAAGCCAGCAGGGAGAGAGAGAGAGCTGGACTAGGTGGTAAAGCCAGCAGGAAGAGAGAGAGCTGGACTAGGTGGTAAAGCCAGCAGGGAGAGAGAGAGAGCTGGACTAGGTTGTAAAGCCATCAGAGAGAGAGAGAGAGAGAGCTGGACTAGGTGGTAAAGCCAGCAGGAAGAGAGAGAGAGAGCTGGACTAGGTGATAAAGCCAGCAGGAAGAGAGAGAGAGAGCTGGACTAGGTGGTAAAGCCAGCAGTGAGAGAGAGAGAGCTGGACTAGGTGGTAAAGCCAGCAGGAAGAGAGAGAGAGCAGGACTAGGTGGTAAAGCCAGCAGGGAGAGAGAGAGCTGGACTAGGTGGTAAATTCAGCAGGGAGAGAGAGAGAGAGAGCTGGACTAGGTGGTAAAGCCAGCATGGAGAGAGAGAGAGCTGGACTAGGTGGTAAAGCCAGCATGGAGAGAGAGAGAGCTGGACTAGGTGGTAAAGCCAGCAGGGAGAGATAGAGAGCTGGACTAGGTGGTAAAACCATCAGAGAGAGAGAGAGAGCTGGACTAGGTGGTAAAGCCATCAGAGAGAGAGAGAGCTGGACTAGGTGGTAAAGCCAGCAGGAAGAGTGAGAGAGAGCTGGACTAGGTGGTAAAGCCAGCAGGGAGAGATAGAGAGCTGGACTAGGTGATAAAGCCAGCAGGGAGAGAGAGAGAGAGCTGGACTAGGTGGTAAAACCATCAGAGAGAGAGAGAGAGCTGGACTAGGTGGTAAAGCCATCAGAGAGAGAGAGAGCTGGACTAGGTGGTAAAGCCAGCAGGAAGAGTGAGAGAGAGCTGGACTAGGTCGTAAAGCCAGCAGTGAGAGAGAGAGAGAGCTGGACTAGGTGGTAAAGCCAGCAGGGAGAGAGAGAGAGCTGGACTAGGTGGTAAAAGCCAGCAGGGAGAGAGAGAGAGAGCTGGACTAGGTGGTAAAACCATCAGAGAGAGAGAGCTGGACTAGGTGGTAAAGCCATCAGAGAGATAGAGCTGGACTAGGTGGTAAAGCCAGCAGTGAGAGAGAGAGAGAGCTGGACTAGGTGGTAAAGCCAGCAGGGAGAGAGAGAGAGAGCTGGACTAGGTGGTAAAGCCATCAGAGAGAGAGAGAGCTGGACTAGGTGGTAAAGCCATCAGAGAGAGAGAGAGCTGGACTAGGTGGTAAAGCCAGCAGTGAGAGAGAGAGCTGGACTAGGTGGTAAAGCCAGCAGGGAGAGAGAGAGAGCTGGACTAGGTGGTAAAGCCATCAGAGAGAGAGAGTTAGAGCTGGACTAGGTGGTAAAACCATCAGAGAGAGAGAGAGAGCTGGACTAGGTGGTAAAGCCATCAGAGAGAGAGAGAGCTGGACTAGGTGGTAAAGCCAGCAGGAAGAGTGAGAGAGAGCTGGACTAGGTGGTAAAGCCAGCAGTGAGAGAGAGAGCTGGACTAGGTGGTAAAGCCAGCAGGGAGAGAGAGAGAGCTGGACTAGGTGGTAAAGCCATCAGAGAGAGAGAGTTAGAGCTGGACTAGGTGGTAAAGCCATCAGAGAGAGAGAGCTGGACTAGGTGGTAAAGCCATCAGAGAGAGAGAGAGCTGGACTAGGTGGTAAAGCCAGCAGTGAGAGAGAGAGAGAGCTGGACTAGGTGGTAAAGCCAACAGGGAGAGAGAGAGAGCTGGACTAGGTGGTAAAGCCATCAGAGAGAGAGAGAGAGAGAGCTGGACTAGGTGGTAAAGCCAGCAGGAAGAGAGAGAGAGAGCTGGACTAGGTGGTAAAGCCAGCAGGGAGAGAGAGAGAGCTGGACTAGGTGGTAAAGCCAGCAGGGAGAGAGAGAGCTGGACTAGGTGGTAAAGCCAGCAGGGAGAGAGAGAGAGCTGGACTAGGTGGTAAAGCCAGCAGGAAGAGAGAGAGCTGGACTAGGTGGTAAAGCCAGCAGGGAGAGAGAGAGAGCTGGACTAGGTTGTAAAGCCATCAGAGAGAGAGAGAGAGAGAGCTGGACTAGGTGGTAAAGCCAGCAGGAAGAGAGAGAGAGAGCTGGACTAGGTGATAAAGCCAGCAGGAAGAGAGAGAGAGAGCTGGACTAGGTGGTAAAGCCAGCAGTGAGAGAGAGAGAGCTGGACTAGGTGGTAAAGCCAGCAGGAAGAGAGAGAGAGCAGGACTAGGTGGTAAAGCCAGCAGGGAGAGAGAGAGAGCTGGACTAGGTGGTAAAGCCATCAGAGAGAGAGAGAGCTGGACTAGGTTGTAAAGCCAGCAGGGAGAGATAGAGCTGGACTAGGTGGTAAAGCCAGCAGGGAGAGATGGAGAGCTGGACTAGGTGGTAAAGCCATCAGAGAGAGAGAGAGAGCTGGACTAGGTGGTAAAGCCAGCAGGGAGAGAGAGAGAGCTGGACTACGTGGTAAAGCCAGCAGAGAGAGAGAGAGCTGGACTAGGTGGTAAAGCCAGCAGGGAGAGAGAGAGAGCTGGACTAGGTGGTAAAGCCATCAGAGAGAGAGAGAGCTGGACTAGGTGGTAAAGCCATCAGAGAGAGAGAGAGAGCTGGACTAGGTGGTAAAGCCAGCAGGGAGAGATAGAGCTGGACTAGGTGGTAAAGCCATCAGAGAGAGAGAGAGCTGGACTAGGTGGTAAAGCCAGCAGGAAGAGTGAGAGAGAGCTGGACTAGGTCGTAAAGCCAGCAGTGAGAGAGAGAGAGAGCTGGACTAGGTGGTAAAGCCAGCAGGGAGAGAGAGAGAGCTGGACTAGGTGGTAAAAGCCAGCAGGGAGAGAGAGAGAGAGCTGGACTAGGTGGTAAAACCATCAGAGAGAGAGAGCTGGACTACGTGGTAAAGCCATCAGAGAGATAGAGCTGGACTAGGTGGTAAAGCCAGCAGTGAGAGAGAGAGAGAGCTGGACTAGGTGGTAAAGCCAGCAGGGAGAGAGAGAGAGAGCTGGACTAGGTGGTAAAGCCATCAGAGAGAGAGAGAGCTGGACTAGGTGGTAAAGCCATCAGAGAGAGAGAGAGCTGGACTAGGTGGTAAAGCCAGCAGTGAGAGAGAGAGCTGGACTAGGTGGTAAAGCCAGCAGGGAGAGAGAGAGAGCTGGACTAGGTGGTAAAGCCAGCATGGAGAGAGAGAGAGCTGGACTAGGTGGTAAAGCCAGCAGGGAGAGATAGAGAGCTGGACTAGGTGGTAAAACCATCAGAGAGAGAGAGAGAGCTGGACTAGGTGGTAAAGCCATCAGAGAGAGAGAGAGCTGGACTAGGTGGTAAAGCCAGCAGGAAGAGTGAGAGAGAGCTGGACTAGGTGGTAAAGCCAGCAGGGAGAGATAGAGAGCTGGACTAGGTGATAAAGCCAGCAGGGAGAGAGAGAGAGAGCTGGACTAGGTGGTAAAACCATCAGAGAGAGAGAGAGAGCTGGACTAGGTGGTAAAGCCATCAGAGAGAGAGAGAGCTGGACTAGGTGGTAAAGCCAGCAGGAAGAGTGAGAGAGAGCTGGACTAGGTCGTAAAGCCAGCAGTGAGAGAGAGAGAGAGCTGGACTAGGTGGTAAAGCCAGCAGGGAGAGAGAGAGAGCTGGACTAGGTGGTAAAAGCCAGCAGGGAGAGAGAGAGAGAGCTGGACTAGGTGGTAAAACCATCAGAGAGAGAGAGCTGGACTAGGTGGTAAAGCCATCAGAGAGATAGAGCTGGACTAGGTGGTAAAGCCAGCAGTGAGAGAGAGAGAGAGCTGGACTAGGTGGTAAAGCCAGCAGGGAGAGAGAGAGAGAGCTGGACTAGGTGGTAAAGCCATCAGAGAGAGAGAGAGCTGGACTAGGTGGTAAAGCCATCAGAGAGAGAGAGAGCTGGACTAGGTGGTAAAGCCAGCAGTGAGAGAGAGAGCTGGACTAGGTGGTAAAGCCAGCAGGGAGAGAGAGAGAGCTGGACTAGGTGGTAAAGCCATCAGAGAGAGAGAGTTAGAGCTGGACTAGGTGGTAAAACCATCAGAGAGAGAGAGAGAGCTGGACTAGGTGGTAAAGCCATCAGAGAGAGAGAGAGCTGGACTAGGTGGTAAAGCCAGCAGGAAGAGTGAGAGAGAGCTGGACTAGGTGGTAAAGCCAGCAGTGAGAGAGAGAGCTGGACTAGGTGGTAAAGCCAGCAGGGAGAGAGAGAGAGCTGGACTAGGTGGTAAAGCCATCAGAGAGAGAGAGTTAGAGCTGGACTAGGTGGTAAAGCCATCAGAGAGAGAGAGCTGGACTAGGTGGTAAAGCCATCAGAGAGAGAGAGAGCTGGACTAGGTGGTAAAGCCAGCAGTGAGAGAGAGAGAGAGCTGGACTAGGTGGTAAAGCCAACAGGGAGAGAGAGAGAGCTGGACTAGGTGGTAAAGCCATCAGAGAGAGAGAGAGAGAGAGCTGGACTAGGTGGTAAAGCCAGCAGGAAGAGAGAGAGAGAGCTGGACTAGGTGGTAAAGCCAGCAGGGAGAGAGAGAGAGCTGGACTAGGTGGTAAAGCCAGCAGGGAGAGAGAGAGCTGGACTAGGTGGTAAAGCCAGCAGGGAGAGAGAGAGAGCTGGACTAGGTGGTAAAGCCAGCAGGAAGAGAGAGAGCTGGACTAGGTGGTAAAGCCAGCAGGGAGAGAGAGAGAGCTGGACTAGGTTGTAAAGCCATCAGAGAGAGAGAGAGAGAGAGCTGGACTAGGTGGTAAAGCCAGCAGGAAGAGAGAGAGAGAGCTGGACTAGGTGATAAAGCCAGCAGGAAGAGAGAGAGAGAGCTGGACTAGGTGGTAAAGCCAGCAGTGAGAGAGAGAGAGCTGGACTAGGTGGTAAAGCCAGCAGGAAGAGAGAGAGAGGCAGGACTAGGTGGTAAAGCCAGCAGGGAGAGAGAGAGAGCTGGACTAGGTGGTAAAGCCATCAGAGAGAGAGAGAGCTGGACTAGGTTGTAAAGCCAGCAGGGAGAGATAGAGCTGGACTAGGTGGTAAAGCCAGCAGGGAGAGATGGAGAGCTGGACTAGGTGGTAAAGCCATCAGAGAGAGAGAGAGAGCTGGACTAGGTGGTAAAGCCAGCAGGGAGAGAGAGAGAGCTGGACTACGTGGTAAAGCCAGCAGAGAGAGAGAGAGCTGGACTAGGTGGTAAAGCCAGCAGGGAGAGAGAGAGAGCTGGACTAGGTGGTAAAGCCATCAGAGAGAGAGAGAGCTGGACTAGGTGGTAAAGCCATCAGAGAGAGAGAGAGAGCTGGACTAGGTGGTAAAGCCAGCAGGGAGAGATAGAGCTGGACTAGGTGGTAAAGCCATCAGAGAGAGAGAGAGCTGGACTAGGTGGTAAAGCCAGCAGGAAGAGTGAGAGAGAGCTGGACTAGGTCGTAAAGCCAGCAGTGAGAGAGAGAGAGAGCTGGACTAGGTGGTAAAGCCAGCAGGGAGAGAGAGAGAGCTGGACTAGGTGGTAAAAGCCAGCAGGGAGAGAGAGAGAGAGCTGGACTAGGTGGTAAAACCATCAGAGAGAGAGAGCTGGACTACGTGGTAAAGCCATCAGAGAGATAGAGCTGGACTAGGTGGTAAAGCCAGCAGTGAGAGAGAGAGAGAGCTGGACTAGGTGGTAAAGCCAGCAGGGAGAGAGAGAGAGAGCTGGACTAGGTGGTAAAGCCATCAGAGAGAGAGAGAGCTGGACTAGGTGGTAAAGCCATCAGAGAGAGAGAGAGCTGGACTAGGTGGTAAAGCCAGCAGTGAGAGAGAGAGCTGGACTAGGTGGTAAAGCCAGCAGGGAGAGAGAGAGAGCTGGACTAGGTGGTAAAGCCATCAGAGAGAGAGAGTTAGAGCTGGACTAGGTGGTAAAACCATCAGAGAGAGAGAGAGAGCTGGACTAGGTGGTAAAGCCATCAGAGAGAGAGAGAGCTGGACTAGGTGGTAAAGCCAGCAGGAAGAGTGAGAGAGAGCTGGACTAGGTGGTAAAGCCAGCAGTGAGAGAGAGAGCTGGACTAGGTGGTAAAGCCATCAGAGAGAGAGAGAGAGCTGGACTAGGTGGTAAAGCCAGCAGGGAGAGAGAGAGAACTGGACTAGGTGGTAAAGCCATCAGAGAGAGAGTTAGAGCTGGACTAGGTGGTAAAGCCATCAGAGAGAGAGAGCTGGACTAGGTGGTAAAGCCATCAGAGAGAGAGAGAGCTGGACTAGGTGGTAAAGCCAGCAGTGAGAGAGAGAGAGAGCTGGACTAGGTGGTAAAGCCAACAGGGAGAGAGAGAGAGCTGGACTAGGTGGTAAAGCCATCAGAGAGAGAGAGAGAGAGAGCTGGACTAGGTGGTAAAGCCAGCAGGAAGAGAGAGAGAGAGCTGGACTAGGTGGTAAAGCCAGCAGGGAGAGAGAGAGAGCTGGACTAGGTGGTAAAGCCAGCAGGGAGAGAGAGAGCTGGACTAGGTGGTAAAGCCAGCAGGGAGAGAGAGAGAGCTGGACTAGGTGGTAAAGCCAGCAGGAAGAGAGAGAGCTGGACTAGGTGGTAAAGCCAGCAGGGAGAGAGAGAGAGCTGGACTAGGTTGTAAAGCCATCAGAGAGAGAGAGAGAGAGAGCTGGACTAGGTGGTAAAGCCAGCAGGAAGAGAGAGAGAGAGCTGGACTAGGTGATAAAGCCAGCAGGAAGAGAGAGAGAGAGCTGGACTAGGTGGTAAAGCCAGCAGTGAGAGAGAGAGAGCTGGACTAGGTGGTAAAGCCAGCAGGAAGAGAGAGAGAGCAGGACTAGGTGGTAAAGCCAGCAGGGAGAGAGAGAGAGCTGGACTAGGTGGTAAAGCCATCAGAGAGAGAGAGAGAGCTGGACTAGGTGGTAAAGCCAGCAGGGAGAGAGAGAGAGAGAGCTGGACTAGGTGGTAAAGCCAGCATGGAGAGAGAGAGAGCTGGACTAGGTGGTAAAGCCAGCATGGAGAGAGAGAGAGCTGGACTAGGTGGTAAAGCCAGCAGGGAGAGAGAGAGCTGGACTAGGTGGTAAAGCCAGCAGGGAGAGAGAGAGAGAGCTGGACTAGGTGGTAAAGCCAGCAGGGAGAGAGAGAGAGAGCTGGACTAGGTGGTAAAGCCAGCAGAGAGAGAGAGAGAGCTGGACTAGGTGGTAAAACCATCAGAGAGAGAGAGAGCTGGACTAGGTGGTAAAGCCATCAGAGAGAGAGAGCTGGACTAGGTGGTAAAGCCATCAGAGAGAGAGAGAGCTGGACTAGCTGGTAAAGCCAGCAGTGAGAGAGAGAGAGAGCTGGACTAGGTGGTAAAGCCAGCAGGGAGAGAGAGAGAGCTGGACTAGGTGGTAAAGCCATCAGAGAGAGAGAGAGAGAGAGAGAGCTGGACGAGGTGGTAAAGCCAGCAGGAAGAGAGAGAGAGAGCTGGACTAGGTGGTAAAGCCATCAGGAAGAGAGAGAGCTGGACTAGGTGGTAAAGCCAGCAGGGAGAGAGAGAGAGAGAGCTGGACTAGGTTGTAAAGCCATCAGAGAGAGAGAGAGAGAGAGAGAGAGCTGGACTAGGTGGTAAAGCCAGCAGGAAGAGAGAGAGAGAGCTGGACTAGGTTGTAAAGCCAGCAGAGAGAGAGAGAGAGAGCTGGACAAGGTGGTAAAGCCAGCATGGAGAGAGAGAGAGCTGGACTAGGTGGTAAAGCCAGCAGTGAGATAGAGAGCTGGACTAGGTGGTAAAGCCAGCTTAGAGAGAGAGAGAGCTGGACTAGGTGGTAAAGCCAGCAGGGAGAGAGAGAGAGAGAGCTGGACTACGTGGTAAAGCCAGCAGTGAGAGAGAGAGAGCTGGACTAGGTGGTAAAGCCAGCAGGGAGAGAGAGAGAGAGCTGGACTAGGTGGTAAAGCCAGCAGTGAGAGAGAGAGAGAGCTGGACTAGGTGGTAAAGCCATCAGAGAGAGAGAGAGAGAGCTGGACTAGGTGGTAAAGCCAGCAGGGAGAGATGGAGTGCTGGACTAGGTGGTAAAGCCAGCAGTGAAAGAGAGAGCTGGACTAGGTGGTAAAGCCAGCAGGGAGAGATGGAGAGCTGGACTAGGTGGTAAAGCCTGCAGTGAGAGAGAGAGAGAGCTGGACTAGGTGGTAAAAGCCAGCAGGGAGAGAGAGAGAGAGCTGGACTAGGTGGTAAAACCATCAGAGAGAGAGAGCTGGACTACGTGGTAAAGCCATCAGAGAGATAGAGCTGGACTAGGTGGTAAAGCCAGCAGTGAGAGAGAGAGAGAGCTGGACTAGGTGGTAAAGCCAGCAGGGAGAGAGAGAGAGAGCTGGACTAGGTGGTAAAGCCATCAGAGAGAGAGAGAGCTGGACTAGGTGGTAAAGCCATCAGAGAGAGAGAGAGCTGGACTAGGTGGTAAAGCCAGCAGTGAGAGAGAGAGCTGGACTAGGTGGTAAAGCCAGCAGGGAGAGAGAGAGAGCTGGACTAGGTGGTAAAGCCATCAGAGAGAGAGAGTTAGAGCTGGACTAGGTGGTAAAACCATCAGAGAGAGAGAGAGAGCTGGACTAGGTGGTAAAGCCATCAGAGAGAGAGAGAGCTGGACTAGGTGGTAAAGCCAGCAGGAAGAGTGAGAGAGAGCTGGACTAGGTGGTAAAGCCAGCAGTGAGAGAGAGAGCTGGACTAGGTGGTAAAGCCATCAGAGAGAGAGAGAGAGCTGGACTAGGTGGTAAAGCCAGCAGGGAGAGAGAGAGAACTGGACTAGGTGGTAAAGCCATCAGAGAGAGAGTTAGAGCTGGACTAGGTGGTAAAGCCATCAGAGAGAGAGAGCTGGACTAGGTGGTAAAGCCATCAGAGAGAGAGAGAGCTGGACTAGGTGGTAAAGCCAGCAGTGAGAGAGAGAGAGAGCTGGACTAGGTGGTAAAGCCAACAGGGAGAGAGAGAGAGCTGGACTAGGTGGTAAAGCCATCAGAGAGAGAGAGAGAGAGAGCTGGACTAGGTGGTAAAGCCAGCAGGAAGAGAGAGAGAGAGCTGGACTAGGTGGTAAAGCCAGCAGGGAGAGAGAGAGAGCTGGACTAGGTGGTAAAGCCAGCAGGGAGAGAGAGAGCTGGACTAGGTGGTAAAGCCAGCAGGGAGAGAGAGAGAGCTGGACTAGGTGGTAAAGCCAGCAGGAAGAGAGAGAGCTGGACTAGGTGGTAAAGCCAGCAGGGAGAGAGAGAGAGCTGGACTAGGTTGTAAAGCCATCAGAGAGAGAGAGAGAGAGAGCTGGACTAGGTGGTAAAGCCAGCAGGAAGAGAGAGAGAGAGCTGGACTAGGTGATAAAGCCAGCAGGAAGAGAGAGAGAGAGCTGGACTAGGTGGTAAAGCCAGCAGTGAGAGAGAGAGAGCTGGACTAGGTGGTAAAGCCAGCAGGAAGAGAGAGAGAGCAGGACTAGGTGGTAAAGCCAGCAGGGAGAGAGAGAGAGCTGGACTAGGTGGTAAAGCCATCAGAGAGAGAGAGAGAGCTGGACTAGGTGGTAAAGCCAGCAGGGAGAGAGAGAGAGAGAGCTGGACTAGGTGGTAAAGCCAGCATGGAGAGAGAGAGAGCTGGACTAGGTGGTAAAGCCAGCATGGAGAGAGAGAGAGCTGGACTAGGTGGTAAAGCCAGCAGGGAGAGAGAGAGCTGGACTAGGTGGTAAAGCCAGCAGGGAGAGAGAGAGAGAGCTGGACTAGGTGGTAAAGCCAGCAGGGAGAGAGAGAGAGAGCTGGACTAGGTGGTAAAGCCAGCAGAGAGAGAGAGAGAGCTGGACTAGGTGGTAAAACCATCAGAGAGAGAGAGAGCTGGACTAGGTGGTAAAGCCATCAGAGAGAGAGAGCTGGACTAGGTGGTAAAGCCATCAGAGAGAGAGAGAGCTGGACTAGCTGGTAAAGCCAGCAGTGAGAGAGAGAGAGAGCTGGACTAGGTGGTAAAGCCAGCAGGGAGAGAGAGAGAGCTGGACTAGGTGGTAAAGCCATCAGAGAGAGAGAGAGAGAGAGAGAGCTGGACGAGGTGGTAAAGCCAGCAGGAAGAGAGAGAGAGAGCTGGACTAGGTGGTAAAGCCATCAGGAAGAGAGAGAGCTGGACTAGGTGGTAAAGCCAGCAGGGAGAGAGAGAGAGAGAGCTGGACTAGGTTGTAAAGCCATCAGAGAGAGAGAGAGAGAGAGAGAGAGCTGGACTAGGTGGTAAAGCCAGCAGGAAGAGAGAGAGAGAGCTGGACTAGGTTGTAAAGCCAGCAGAGAGAGAGAGAGAGAGCTGGACAAGGTGGTAAAGCCAGCATGGAGAGAGAGAGAGCTGGACTAGGTGGTAAAGCCAGCAGTGAGATAGAGAGCTGGACTAGGTGGTAAAGCCAGCTTAGAGAGAGAGAGAGCTGGACTAGGTGGTAAAGCCAGCAGGGAGAGAGAGAGAGAGAGCTGGACTACGTGGTAAAGCCAGCAGTGAGAGAGAGAGAGAGCTGGACTAGGTGGTAAAGCCAGCAGGGAGAGAGAGAGAGAGCTGGACTAGGTGGTAAAGCCAGCAGTGAGAGAGAGAGAGAGCTGGACTAGGTGGTAAAGCCATCAGAGAGAGAGAGAGAGAGCTGGACTAGGTGGTAAAGCCAGCAGGGAGAGATGGAGTGCTGGACTAGGTGGTAAAGCCAGCAGTGAAAGAGAGAGCTGGACTAGGTGGTAAAGCCAGCAGGGAGAGATGGAGAGCTGGACTAGGTGGTAAAGCCTGCAGGGAGAGAGAGAGAGAGAGCTGGACTAGGTGGTAAAGCCATCAGAGAGAGAGAGCTGGACTAGTTGGTAAAGCCAGCAGGGAGAGAGAGAGAGAGCTGGACTAGGATTAAAGACAGAAGGGAGAGATGGAGAGCTGGACTAGCTGGTAAAGCCATCAGAGAGAGAGAGAGAGAGCTGGACTACGTGGTAAAGCCAGCAGAGAGAAAGAGAGAGAGCTGGACTAGGTGGTAAAGCCATCAGAGAGATGGAGAGCTGGACTAGGTGGTAAAGCCAGCAGGGAGAGATGGAGAGCTGGACTAGGTGGTAAAGCCAGCAGAGAGAGATGGAGAGCTGGACTAGGTGGTAAAGCCAGCAGGGAGAGATGGAGAGCTGGACTAGGTGGTAAAGCCAGCAGAGAGAGAGAGAGCTGGACTAGGTGGTAAAGCCATCAGAGAGATGGAGAGCTGGACTAGGTGGTAAAGCCAGCAGGGAGAGAGAGAGAGCTGGACTAGGTGGTAAAGCCATCAGAGAGAGAGAGCTGGACTAGGTGGTAAAGCCAGCAGGGAGAGATGGAGAGCTGGACTAGCTGGTAAAGCCAGCAGGGAGAGAGAGAGCTGGACTAGGTGGTAAAGCCAGCAGGGAGAGAGAGAGAGCTGGACTAGGTGGTAAAGCCAGCAGGAAGAGAGAGAGCTGGACTAGGTGGTAAAGCCAGCAGGGAGAGAGAGAGAGCTGGACTAGGTTGTAAAGCCATCAGAGAGAGAGAGAGAGAGAGCTGGACTAGGTGGTAAAGCCAGCAGGAAGAGAGAGAGAGAGCTGGACTAGGTGATAAAGCCAGCAGGAAGAGAGAGAGAGAGCTGGACTAGGTGGTAAAGCCAGCAGTGAGAGAGAGAGAGCTGGACTAGGTGGTAAAGCCAGCAGGAAGAGAGAGAGAGCAGGACTAGGTGGTAAAGCCAGCAGGGAGAGAGAGAGAGCTGGACTAGGTGGTAAAGCCATCAGAGAGAGAGAGAGAGCTGGACTAGGTGGTAAAGCCAGCAGGGAGAGAGAGAGAGAGAGCTGGACTAGGTGGTAAAGCCAGCATGGAGAGAGAGAGAGCTGGACTAGGTGGTAAAGCCAGCATGGAGAGAGAGAGAGCTGGACTAGGTGGTAAAGCCAGCAGGGAGAGAGAGAGCTGGACTAGGTGGTAAAGCCAGCAGGGAGAGAGAGAGAGAGCTGGACTAGGTGGTAAAGCCAGCAGGGAGAGAGAGAGAGAGCTGGACTAGGTGGTAAAGCCAGCAGAGAGAGAGAGAGAGCTGGACTAGGTGGTAAAGCCATCAGACAGAGAGAGAGAGAGCTGGACTAGGTGGTTAAAGCCAGCAGGGAGAGAGAGAGAGAGCTGGACTAGGTGGTAAAGCCATCAGAGAGAGAGAGAGAGAGAGAGAGCTGGACTAGGTGGTAAATCCAGCAGGAAGAGAGAGAGAGAGCTGGACTAGGTTGTAAAGCCAGCAGAGAGAGAGAGAGAGAGCTGGACTAGGTGGTAAAGCCAGCATGGAGAGAGAGAGAGCTGGACTAGGTGGTAAAGCCAGCAGTGAGAGAGAGAGCTGGACTAGGTGGTAAAGCCAGCATGGAGAGAGAGAGAGCTGGACTAGGTGGTAAAGCCAGCAGGGAGAGAGAGAGAGAGAGCTGGACTACGTGGTAAAGCCAGCAGTGAGAGAGAGAGAGCTGGACTAGGTGGTAAAGCCAGCAGGGAGAGAGAGAGAGAGCTGGACTAGGTGGTAAAGCCAGCAGTGAGAGAGAGAGAGAGCTGGACTAGGTGGTAAAGCCATAAGAGAGAGAGAGAGAGAGCTGGACTAGGTGGTAAAGCCAGCAGGGAGAGATGGAGTGCTGGACTAGGTGGTAAAGCCAGCAGTGAAAGAGAGAGCTGGACTAGGTGGTAAAGCCAGCAGGGAGAGATGGAGAGCTGGACTAGGTGGTAAAGCCTGCAGGGAGAGAGAGAGAGAGAGCTGGACTAGGTGGTAAAGCCATCAGAGAGAGAGAGCTGGACTAGTTGGTAAAGCCAGCAGGGAGAGAGAGAGAGAGCTGGACTAGGATTAAAGACAGAAGGGAGAGATGGAGAGCTGGACTAGCTGGTAAAGCCATCAGAGAGAGAGAGAGAGAGCTGGACTACGTGGTAAAGCCAGCAGAGAGAAAGAGAGAGAGCTGGACTAGGTGGTAAAGCCATCAGAGAGATGGAGAGCTGGACTAGGTGGTAAAGCCAGCAGGGAGAGATGGAGAGCTGGACTAGGTGGTAAAGCCAGCAGAGAGAGATGGAGAGCTGGACTAGGTGGTAAAGCCAGCAGGGAGAGATGGAGAGCTGGACTAGGTGGTAAAGCCAGCAGAGAGAGAGAGAGAGCTGGACTAGGTGGTAAAGCCATCAGAGAGATGGAGAGCTGGACTAGGTGGTAAAGCCAGCAGGGAGAGAGAGAGAGCTGGACTAGGTGGTAAAGCCAGCAGAGAGAGAGAGCTGGACTAGTTGGTAAAGCCAGCAGGGAGAGAGAGAGAGAGCTGGACTAGGATTAAAGACAGAAGGGAGAGATGGAGAGCTGGACTAGCTGGTAAAGCCATCAGAGAGAGAGAGAGAGAGCTGGACTACGTGGTAAAGCCAGCAGAGAGAAAGAGAGAGAGCTGGACTAGGTGGTAAAGCCATCAGAGAGATGGAGAGCTGAACTAGGTGGTAAAGCCAGCAGGGAGAGAGAGAGAGCTGGACTAGGTGGTAAAGCCAGCAGAGAGAGAGAGAGAGCTGGACTAGGTGATAAAGCCAGCAGGGAGAGAGAGAGAGCTGGACCAGGTGGTAAAGCCAGCATGGAGAGAGAGAGAGCTGGACTAGGTGGTAAAGCCAGCAGGGGGAGAGAGAGAGAGAGCTGGACTACGTGGTAAAGCCAGCAGGGAGAGAGAGAGAGCTGGACTAGGTGGTAAAGCCAGCAGGGAGAGAGAGAGAGAGCTGGACTAGGTGGTAAAGCCAGCAGTGAGAGAGAGAGAGAGCTGGACTGGTGGTAAAGCCATCAGAGAGAGAGAGAGAGCTGGACTAGGTGGTAAAGCCAGCAGGGAGAGATGTATAGCTGGATTAGGTGGTAAAGCCAGCAGTGAGAGAGAGAGCTGGACTAGGTGGTAAAGCCAGCAGGGAGAGAGAGAGAGCTGGACTAGGTGGTAAAGCCATCAGAGAGAGAGAGAGCTGGACTAGGTGGTAAAGCCATCAGAGAGAGAGAGAGCTGGACTAGGTGGTAAAGCCAGCAGTGAGAGAGAGAGAGAGCTGGACTAGGTGGTAAAGCCAGCAGGGAGAGAGAGAGAGCTGGACTAGGTGGTAAAGCCAGCAGGGAGAGATGGAGAGCTGGACTAGGTGATAAAGCCAGCAGGGAGAGAGAGAGAGAGCTGGACTAGGTGGTAAAACCATCAAAGAGAGAGAGAGAGCTGGACTAGGTGGTAAAGCCATCAGAGAGAGAGAGAGCTGGACTTGGTGGTAAAGCCAGCAGGAAGAGTGAGAGAGAGCTGGACTAGGTGGTAAAGCCAGCAGGGAGAGATAGAGAGCTGGACTAGGTGATAAAGCCAGCAGGGAGAGAGAGAGAGAGCTGGACTCGGTGGTAAAACCATCAGAGAGAGAGAGAGAGCTGGACTAGGTGGTAAAGCCATCAGAGAGAGAGAGAGCTGGACTAGGTGGTAAAGCCAGCAGGAAGAGTGAGAGAGAGCTGGACTAGGTGGTAAAGCCAGCAGTGAGAGAGAGAGCTGGACTAGGTGGTAAAGCCAGCAGGGAGAGAGAGAGAGCTGGACTACGTGGTAAAGCCAGCAGAGAGAGAGAGAGCTGGACTAGGTGGTAAAGCCATCAGAGAGAGAGAGCTGGACTAGGTGGTAAAGCCATCAGAGAGAGAGAGAGCTGGACTAGGTGGTAAAGCCAGCAGTGAGAGAGAGAGAGAGCTGGACTAGGTGGTAAAGCCAACAGGGAGAGAGAGAGAGCTGGACTAGGTGGTAAAGCCATCAGAGAGAGAGAGAGAGAGAGCTGGACTAGGTGGTAAAGCCAGCAGGAAGAGAGAGAGAGAGAGCTGGACTAGGTGGTAAAGCCAGCAGGGAGAGAGAGAGAGCTGGACTAGGTGGTAAAGCCAGCAGGGAGAGAGAGAGCTGGACTAGGTGGTAAAGCCAGCACGGAGAGAGAGAGAGCTGGACTAGGTGGTAAAGCCAGCAGGAAGAGAGAGAGCTGGACTAGGTGGTAAAGCCAGCAGGGAGAGAGAGAGAGCTGGACTAGGTTGTAAAGCCATCAGAGAGAGAGAGAGAGAGAGCTGGACTAGGTGGTAAAGCCAGCAGGAAGAGAGAGAGAGAGCTGGACTAGGTGATAAAGCCAGCAGGAAGAGAGAGAGAGAGCTGGACTAGGTGGTAAAGCCAGCAGTGAGAGAGAGAGAGCTGGACTAGGTGGTAAAGCCAGCAGGAAGAGAGAGAGAGCAGGACTAGGTGGTAAAGCCAGCAGGGAGAGAGAGAGAGCTGGACTAGGTGGTAAAGCCAGCAGGGAGAGAGAGAGAGAGAGCTGGACTAGGTGGTAAAGCCAGCATGGAGAGAGAGAGAGCTGGACTAGGTGGTAAAGCCAGCATGGAGAGAGAGAGAGCTGGACTAGGTGGTAAAGCCAGCAGGGAGAGAGAGAGAGCTGGACTACGTATTAAAGCCAGCAGTGAGAGAGAGAGAGCTGGACTAGGTGGTAAAGCCAGCAGTGAGAGAGAGAGAGCTGGACTAGGTGGTAAAGCCAGCAGGGAGAGAGAGAGAGAGCAGGACTAGGTGGTAAAGCCAGCAGAGAGAGAGAGAGAGCTGGACTAGGTGGTAAAGCCATCAGAGAGAGAGAGAGAGAGCTGGACTAGGTGGTTAAAGCCAGCAGGGAGAGAGAGAGAGAGCTGGACTAGGTGGTAAAACCATCAGAGAGAGAGAGAGCTGGACTAGGTGGTAAAGCCATCAGAGAGAGAGAGCTGGACTAGGTGGTAAAGCCATCAGAGAGAGAGAGAGCTGGACTAGCTGGTAAAGCCAGCAGGGAGAGAGAGAGAGAGCTGGACTAGGTGGTAAAGCCAGCAGGGAGAGAGAGAGAGCTGGACTAGGTGGTAAAGCCATCAGAGAGAGAGAGAGAGAGAGCTGGACGAGGTGGTAAAGCCAGCAGGAAGAGAGAGAGAGAGCTGGACTAGGTGGTAAAGCCATCAGGAAGAGAGAGAGCTGGACTAGGTGGTAAAGCCAGCAGGGAGAGAGAGAGAGAGAGCTGGACTAGGTTGTAAAGCCATCAGAGAGAGAGAGAGAGAGAGAGAGCTGGACTAGGTGGTAAAGCCAGCAGGAAGAGAGAGAGAGAGCTGGACTAGGTTGTAAAGCCAGCAGAGAGAGAGAGAGAGAGCTGGACTAGGTGGTAAAGCCAGCATGGAGAGAGAGAGAGCTGGACTAGGTGGTAAAGCCAGCAGTGAGAGAGAGAGCTGGACTAGGTGGTAAAGCCAGCAGGGAGAGAGAGAGAGAGCTGGACTAGGTGGTAAAGCCAGCAGTGAGAGAGAGAGAGAGCTGGACTAGGTGGTAAAGCCATCAGAGAGAGAGAGAGAGAGCTGGACTAGGTGGTAAAGCCAGCAGGGAGAGATGGAGTGCTGGACTAGGTGGTAAAGCCAGCAGTGAAAGAGAGAGCTGGACTAGGTGGTAAAGCCAGCAGGGAGAGATGGAGAGCTGGACTAGGTGGTAAAGCCAGCAGGGAGAGAGAGAGCTGGACTAGGTGGTAAAGCCAGCAGGGAGAGAGAGAGCTGGACTAGTTGGTAAAGCCAGCAGGGAGAGAGAGAGAGAGCTGGACTAGGATTAAAGACAGAAGGGAGAGATGGAGAGCTGGACTAGCTGGTAAAGCCATCAGAGAGAGAGAGCTGGACTAGGTGGTAAAGCCAGCAGGGAGAGATGGAGAGCTGGACTAGCTGGTAAAGCCAGCAGGGAGAGAGAGAGCTGGACTAGGTGGTAAAGCCAGCAGGGAGAGAGAGAGAGCTGGACTAGGTGGTAAAGCCAGCAGGAAGAGAGAGAGCTGGACTAGGTGGTAAAGCCAGCAGGGAGAGAGAGAGAGCTGGACTAGGTTGTAAAGCCATCAGAGAGAGAGAGAGAGAGAGCTGGACTAGGTGGTAAAGCCAGCAGGAAGAGAGAGAGAGAGCTGGACTAGGTGATAAAGCCAGCAGGAAGAGAGAGAGAGAGCTGGACTAGGTGGTAAAGCCAGCAGTGAGAGAGAGAGAGCTGGACTAGGTGGTAAAGCCAGCAGGAAGAGAGAGAGAGCAGGACTAGGTGGTAAAGCCAGCAGGGAGAGAGAGAGAGCTGGACTAGGTGGTAAAGCCATCAGAGAGAGAGAGAGAGCTGGACTAGGTGGTAAAGCCAGCAGGGAGAGAGAGAGAGAGAGCTGGACTAGGTGGTAAAGCCAGCATGGAGAGAGAGAGAGCTGGACTAGGTGGTAAAGCCAGCAGTGAGATAGAGAGCTGGACTAGGTGGTAAAGCCAGCTTAGAGAGAGAGAGAGCTGGACTAGGTGGTAAAGCCAGCAGGGAGAGAGAGAGAGAGAGAGCTGGACTACGTGGTAAAGCCAGCAGTGAGAGAGAGAGAGCTGGACTAGGTGGTAAAGCCAGCAGGGAGAGAGAGAGAGAGCTGGACTAGGTGGTAAAGCCAGCAGTGAGAGAGAGAGAGAGCTGGACTAGGTGGTAAAGCCATCAGAGAGAGAGAGAGAGAGCTGGACTAGGTGGTAAAGCCAGCAGGGAGAGATGGAGTGCTGGACTAGGTGGTAAAGCCAGCAGTGAAAGAGAGAGCTGGACTAGGTGGTAAAGCCAGCAGGGAGAGATGGAGAGCTGGACTAGGTGGTAAAGCCTGCAGGGAGAGAGAGAGAGAGAGCTGGACTAGGTGGTAAAGCCATCAGAGAGAGAGAGCTGGACTAGTTGGTAAAGCCAGCAGGGAGAGAGAGAGAGAGCTGGACTAGGATTAAAGACAGAAGGGAGAGATGGAGAGCTGGACTAGCTGGTAAAGCCATCAGAGAGAGAGAGAGAGAGCTGGACTACGTGGTAAAGCCAGCAGAGAGAAAGAGAGAGAGCTGGACTAGGTGGTAAAGCCATCAGAGAGATGGAGAGCTGGACTAGGTGGTAAAGCCAGCAGGGAGAGATGGAGAGCTGGACTAGGTGGTAAAGCCAGCAGAGAGAGATGGAGAGCTGGACTAGGTGGTAAAGCCAGCAGGGAGAGATGGAGAGCTGGACTAGGTGGTAAAGCCAGCAGAGAGAGAGAGAGCTGGACTAGGTGGTAAAGCCATCAGAGAGATGGAGAGCTGGACTAGGTGGTAAAGCCAGCAGGGAGAGAGAGAGAGCTGGACTAGGTGGTAAAGCCATCAGAGAGAGAGAGCTGGACTAGGTGGTAAAGCCAGCAGGGAGAGATGGAGAGCTGGACTAGCTGGTAAAGCCAGCAGGGAGAGAGAGAGCTGGACTAGGTGGTAAAGCCAGCAGGGAGAGAGAGAGAGCTGGACTAGGTGGTAAAGCCAGCAGGAAGAGAGAGAGCTGGACTAGGTGGTAAAGCCAGCAGGGAGAGAGAGAGAGCTGGACTAGGTTGTAAAGCCATCAGAGAGAGAGAGAGAGAGAGCTGGACTAGGTGGTAAAGCCAGCAGGAAGAGAGAGAGAGAGCTGGACTAGGTGATAAAGCCAGCAGGAAGAGAGAGAGAGAGCTGGACTAGGTGGTAAAGCCAGCAGTGAGAGAGAGAGAGCTGGACTAGGTGGTAAAGCCAGCAGGAAGAGAGAGAGAGCAGGACTAGGTGGTAAAGCCAGCAGGGAGAGAGAGAGAGCTGGACTAGGTGGTAAAGCCATCAGAGAGAGAGAGAGAGCTGGACTAGGTGGTAAAGCCAGCAGGGAGAGAGAGAGAGAGAGCTGGACTAGGTGGTAAAGCCAGCATGGAGAGAGAGAGAGCTGGACTAGGTGGTAAAGCCAGCATGGAGAGAGAGAGAGCTGGACTAGGTGGTAAAGCCAGCAGGGAGAGAGAGAGCTGGACTAGGTGGTAAAGCCAGCAGGGAGAGAGAGAGAGAGCTGGACTAGGTGGTAAAGCCAGCAGGGAGAGAGAGAGAGAGCTGGACTAGGTGGTAAAGCCAGCAGAGAGAGAGAGAGAGCTGGACTAGGTGGTAAAGCCATCAGACAGAGAGAGAGAGAGCTGGACTAGGTGGTTAAAGCCAGCAGGGAGAGAGAGAGAGAGCTGGACTAGGTGGTAAAGCCATCAGAGAGAGAGAGAGAGAGAGAGAGCTGGACTAGGTGGTAAATCCAGCAGGAAGAGAGAGAGAGAGCTGGACTAGGTTGTAAAGCCAGCAGAGAGAGAGAGAGAGAGCTGGACTAGGTGGTAAAGCCAGCATGGAGAGAGAGAGAGCTGGACTAGGTGGTAAAGCCAGCAGTGAGAGAGAGAGCTGGACTAGGTGGTAAAGCCAGCATGGAGAGAGAGAGAGCTGGACTAGGTGGTAAAGCCAGCAGGGAGAGAGAGAGAGAGAGCTGGACTACGTGGTAAAGCCAGCAGTGAGAGAGAGAGAGCTGGACTAGGTGGTAAAGCCAGCAGGGAGAGAGAGAGAGAGCTGGACTAGGTGGTAAAGCCATCAGAGAGATGGAGAGCTGGACTAGGTGGTAAAGCCAGCAGGGAGAGAGAGAGAGCTGGACTAGGTGGTAAAGCCAGCAGAGAGAGAGAGCTGGACTAGTTGGTAAAGCCAGCAGGGAGAGAGAGAGAGAGCTGGACTAGGATTAAAGACAGAAGGGAGAGATGGAGAGCTGGACTAGCTGGTAAAGCCATCAGAGAGAGAGAGAGAGAGCTGGACTACGTGGTAAAGCCAGCAGAGAGAAAGAGAGAGAGCTGGACTAGGTGGTAAAGCCATCAGAGAGATGGAGAGCTGAACTAGGTGGTAAAGCCAGCAGGGAGAGAGAGAGAGCTGGACTAGGTGGTAAAGCCAGCAGAGAGAGAGAGAGAGCTGGACTAGGTGATAAAGCCAGCAGGGAGAGAGAGAGAGCTGGACCAGGTGGTAAAGCCAGCATGGAGAGAGAGAGAGCTGGACTAGGTGGTAAAGCCAGCAGGGGGAGAGAGAGAGAGAGCTGGACTACGTGGTAAAGCCAGCAGGGAGAGAGAGAGAGCTGGACTAGGTGGTAAAGCCAGCAGGGAGAGAGAGAGAGAGCTGGACTAGGTGGTAAAGCCAGCAGTGAGAGAGAGAGAGAGCTGGACTGGTGGTAAAGCCATCAGAGAGAGAGAGAGAGCTGGACTAGGTGGTAAAGCCAGCAGGGAGAGATGTATAGCTGGATTAGGTGGTAAAGCCAGCAGTGAGAGAGAGAGCTGGACTAGGTGGTAAAGCCAGCAGGGAGAGAGAGAGAGCTGGACTAGGTGGTAAAGCCATCAGAGAGAGAGAGAGCTGGACTAGGTGGTAAAGCCATCAGAGAGAGAGAGAGCTGGACTAGGTGGTAAAGCCAGCAGTGAGAGAGAGAGAGAGCTGGACTAGGTGGTAAAGCCAGCAGGGAGAGAGAGAGAGCTGGACTAGGTGGTAAAGCCAGCAGGGAGAGATGGAGAGCTGGACTAGGTGATAAAGCCAGCAGGGAGAGAGAGAGAGAGCTGGACTAGGTGGTAAAACCATCAAAGAGAGAGAGAGAGCTGGACTAGGTGGTAAAGCCATCAGAGAGAGAGAGAGCTGGACTTGGTGGTAAAGCCAGCAGGAAGAGTGAGAGAGAGCTGGACTAGGTGGTAAAGCCAGCAGGGAGAGATAGAGAGCTGGACTAGGTGATAAAGCCAGCAGGGAGAGAGAGAGAGAGCTGGACTCGGTGGTAAAACCATCAGAGAGAGAGAGAGAGCTGGACTAGGTGGTAAAGCCATCAGAGAGAGAGAGAGCTGGACTAGGTGGTAAAGCCAGCAGGAAGAGTGAGAGAGAGCTGGACTAGGTGGTAAAGCCAGCAGTGAGAGAGAGAGCTGGACTAGGTGGTAAAGCCAGCAGGGAGAGAGAGAGAGCTGGACTACGTGGTAAAGCCAGCAGAGAGAGAGAGAGCTGGACTAGGTGGTAAAGCCATCAGAGAGAGAGAGCTGGACTAGGTGGTAAAGCCATCAGAGAGAGAGAGAGCTGGACTAGGTGGTAAAGCCAGCAGTGAGAGAGAGAGAGAGCTGGACTAGGTGGTAAAGCCAACAGGGAGAGAGAGAGAGCTGGACTAGGTGGTAAAGCCATCAGAGAGAGAGAGAGAGAGAGCTGGACTAGGTGGTAAAGCCAGCAGGAAGAGAGAGAGAGAGAGCTGGACTAGGTGGTAAAGCCAGCAGGGAGAGAGAGAGAGCTGGACTAGGTGGTAAAGCCAGCAGGGAGAGAGAGAGCTGGACTAGGTGGTAAAGCCAGCACGGAGAGAGAGAGAGCTGGACTAGGTGGTAAAGCCAGCAGGAAGAGAGAGAGCTGGACTAGGTGGTAAAGCCAGCAGGGAGAGAGAGAGAGCTGGACTAGGTTGTAAAGCCATCAGAGAGAGAGAGAGAGAGAGCTGGACTAGGTGGTAAAGCCAGCAGGAAGAGAGAGAGAGAGCTGGACTAGGTGATAAAGCCAGCAGGAAGAGAGAGAGAGAGCTGGACTAGGTGGTAAAGCCAGCAGTGAGAGAGAGAGAGCTGGACTAGGTGGTAAAGCCAGCAGGAAGAGAGAGAGAGCAGGACTAGGTGGTAAAGCCAGCAGGGAGAGAGAGAGAGCTGGACTAGGTGGTAAAGCCAGCAGGGAGAGAGAGAGAGAGAGCTGGACTAGGTGGTAAAGCCAGCATGGAGAGAGAGAGAGCTGGACTAGGTGGTAAAGCCAGCATGGAGAGAGAGAGAGCTGGACTAGGTGGTAAAGCCAGCAGGGAGAGAGAGAGAGCTGGACTACGTATTAAAGCCAGCAGTGAGAGAGAGAGAGCTGGACTAGGTGGTAAAGCCAGCAGTGAGAGAGAGAGAGCTGGACTAGGTGGTAAAGCCAGCAGGGAGAGAGAGAGAGAGCAGGACTAGGTGGTAAAGCCAGCAGAGAGAGAGAGAGAGCTGGACTAGGTGGTAAAGCCATCAGAGAGAGAGAGAGAGAGCTGGACTAGGTGGTTAAAGCCAGCAGGGAGAGAGAGAGAGAGCTGGACTAGGTGGTAAAACCATCAGAGAGAGAGAGAGCTGGACTAGGTGGTAAAGCCATCAGAGAGAGAGAGCTGGACTAGGTGGTAAAGCCATCAGAGAGAGAGAGAGCTGGACTAGCTGGTAAAGCCAGCAGGGAGAGAGAGAGAGAGCTGGACTAGGTGGTAAAGCCAGCAGGGAGAGAGAGAGAGCTGGACTAGGTGGTAAAGCCATCAGAGAGAGAGAGAGAGAGAGCTGGACGAGGTGGTAAAGCCAGCAGGAAGAGAGAGAGAGAGCTGGACTAGGTGGTAAAGCCATCAGGAAGAGAGAGAGCTGGACTAGGTGGTAAAGCCAGCAGGGAGAGAGAGAGAGAGAGCTGGACTAGGTTGTAAAGCCATCAGAGAGAGAGAGAGAGAGAGAGAGCTGGACTAGGTGGTAAAGCCAGCAGGAAGAGAGAGAGAGAGCTGGACTAGGTTGTAAAGCCAGCAGAGAGAGAGAGAGAGAGCTGGACTAGGTGGTAAAGCCAGCATGGAGAGAGAGAGAGCTGGACTAGGTGGTAAAGCCAGCAGTGAGAGAGAGAGCTGGACTAGGTGGTAAAGCCAGCAGGGAGAGAGAGAGAGAGCTGGACTAGGTGGTAAAGCCAGCAGTGAGAGAGAGAGAGAGCTGGACTAGGTGGTAAAGCCATCAGAGAGAGAGAGAGAGAGCTGGACTAGGTGGTAAAGCCAGCAGGGAGAGATGGAGTGCTGGACTAGGTGGTAAAGCCAGCAGTGAAAGAGAGAGCTGGACTAGGTGGTAAAGCCAGCAGGGAGAGATGGAGAGCTGGACTAGGTGGTAAAGCCAGCAGGGAGAGAGAGAGCTGGACTAGGTGGTAAAGCCAGCAGGGAGAGAGAGAGCTGGACTAGTTGGTAAAGCCAGCAGGGAGAGAGAGAGAGAGCTGGACTAGGATTAAAGACAGAAGGGAGAGATGGAGAGCTGGACTAGCTGGTAAAGCCATCAGAGAGAGAGAGCTGGACTAGGTGGTAAAGCCAGCAGGGAGAGATGGAGAGCTGGACTAGCTGGTAAAGCCAGCAGGGAGAGAGAGAGCTGGACTAGGTGGTAAAGCCAGCAGGGAGAGAGAGAGAGCTGGACTAGGTGGTAAAGCCAGCAGGAAGAGAGAGAGCTGGACTAGGTGGTAAAGCCAGCAGGGAGAGAGAGAGAGCTGGACTAGGTTGTAAAGCCATCAGAGAGAGAGAGAGAGAGAGCTGGACTAGGTGGTAAAGCCAGCAGGAAGAGAGAGAGAGAGCTGGACTAGGTGATAAAGCCAGCAGGAAGAGAGAGAGAGAGCTGGACTAGGTGGTAAAGCCAGCAGTGAGAGAGAGAGAGCTGGACTAGGTGGTAAAGCCAGCAGGAAGAGAGAGAGAGCAGGACTAGGTGGTAAAGCCAGCAGGGAGAGAGAGAGAGCTGGACTAGGTGGTAAAGCCATCAGAGAGAGAGAGAGAGCTGGACTAGGTGGTAAAGCCAGCAGGGAGAGAGAGAGAGAGAGCTGGACTAGGTGGTAAAGCCAGCATGGAGAGAGAGAGAGCTGGACTAGGTGGTAAAGCCAGCATGGAGAGAGAGAGAGCTGGACTAGGTGGTAAAGCCAGCAGGGAGAGAGAGAGCTGGACTAGGTGGTAAAGCCAGCAGGGAGAGAGAGAGAGAGCTGGACTAGGTGGTAAAGCCAGCAGGGAGAGAGAGAGAGAGCTGGACTAGGTGGTAAAGCCAGCAGAGAGAGAGAGAGAGCTGGACTAGGTGGTAAAGCCATCAGACAGAGAGAGAGAGAGCTGGACTAGGTGGTTAAAGCCAGCAGGGAGAGAGAGAGAGAGCTGGACTAGGTGGTAAAGCCATCAGAGAGAGAGAGAGAGAGAGAGAGCTGGACTAGGTGGTAAATCCAGCAGGAAGAGAGAGAGAGAGCTGGACTAGGTTGTAAAGCCAGCAGAGAGAGAGAGAGAGAGCTGGACTAGGTGGTAAAGCCAGCATGGAGAGAGAGAGAGCTGGACTAGGTGGTAAAGCCAGCAGTGAGAGAGAGAGCTGGACTAGGTGGTAAAGCCAGCATGGAGAGAGAGAGAGCTGGACTAGGTGGTAAAGCCAGCAGGGAGAGAGAGAGAGAGAGCTGGACTACGTGGTAAAGCCAGCAGTGAGAGAGAGAGAGCTGGACTAGGTGGTAAAGCCAGCAGGGAGAGAGAGAGAGAGCTGGACTAGGTGGTAAAGCCAGCAGTGAGAGAGAGAGAGAGCTGGACTAGGTGGTAAAGCCATCAGAGAGAGAGAGAGAGAGCTGGACTAGGTGGTAAAGCCAGCAGGGAGAGATGGAGTGCTGGACTAGGTGGTAAAGCCAGCAGTGAAAGAGAGAGCTGGACTAGGTGGTAAAGCCAGCAGGGAGAGATGGAGAGCTGGACTAGGTGGTAAAGCCTGCAGGGAGAGAGAGAGAGAGAGCTGGACTAGGTGGTAAAGCCATCAGAGAGAGAGAGCTGGACTAGTTGGTAAAGCCAGCAGGGAGAGAGAGAGAGAGCTGGACTAGGATTAAAGACAGAAGGGAGAGATGGAGAGCTGGACTAGCTGGTAAAGCCATCAGAGAGAGAGAGAGAGAGCTGGACTAGGTGGTAAAGCCAGCAGAGAGAAAGAGAGAGAGCTGGACTAGGTGGTAAAGCCATCAGAGAGATGGAGAGCTGGACTAGGTGGTAAAGCCAGCAGGGAGAGATGGAGAGCTGGACTAGGTGGTAAAGCCAGCAGAGAGAGATGGAGAGCTGGACTAGGTGGTAAAGCCAGCAGGGAGAGATGGAGAGCTGGACTAGGTGGTAAAGCCAGCAGGGAGAGAGAGAGAGAGCTGGACTAGGTGGTAAAGCCAGCAGGGAGAGAGAGAGAGAGCTGGACTAGGTGGTAAAGCCAGCAGAGAGAGAGAGAGAGCTGGACTAGGTGGTAAAGCCATCAGACAGAGAGAGAGAGAGCTGGACTAGGTGGTTAAAGCCAGCAGGGAGAGAGAGAGAGAGCTGGACTAGGTGGTAAAGCCATCAGAGAGAGAGAGAGAGAGAGAGAGCTGGACTAGGTGGTAAATCCAGCAGGAAGAGAGAGAGAGAGCTGGACTAGGTTGTAAAGCCAGCAGAGAGAGAGAGAGAGAGCTGGACTAGGTGGTAAAGCCAGCATGGAGAGAGAGAGAGCTGGACTAGGTGGTAAAGCCAGCAGTGAGAGAGAGAGCTGGACTAGGTGGTAAAGCCAGCATGGAGAGAGAGAGAGCTGGACTAGGTGGTAAAGCCAGCAGGGAGAGAGAGAGAGAGAGCTGGACTACGTGGTAAAGCCAGCAGTGAGAGAGAGAGAGCTGGACTAGGTGGTAAAGCCAGCAGGGAGAGAGAGAGAGAGCTGGACTAGGTGGTAAAGCCAGCAGTGAGAGAGAGAGAGAGCTGGACTAGGTGGTAAAGCCATCAGAGAGAGAGAGAGAGAGCTGGACTAGGTGGTAAAGCCAGCAGGGAGAGATGGAGTGCTGGACTAGGTGGTAAAGCCAGCAGTGAAAGAGAGAGCTGGACTAGGTGGTAAAGCCAGCAGGGAGAGATGGAGAGCTGGACTAGGTGGTAAAGCCTGCAGGGAGAGAGAGAGAGAGAGCTGGACTAGGTGGTAAAGCCATCAGAGAGAGAGAGCTGGACTAGTTGGTAAAGCCAGCAGGGAGAGAGAGAGAGAGCTGGACTAGGATTAAAGACAGAAGGGAGAGATGGAGAGCTGGACTAGCTGGTAAAGCCATCAGAGAGAGAGAGAGAGAGCTGGACTAGGTGGTAAAGCCAGCAGAGAGAAAGAGAGAGAGCTGGACTAGGTGGTAAAGCCATCAGAGAGATGGAGAGCTGGACTAGGTGGTAAAGCCAGCAGGGAGAGATGGAGAGCTGGACTAGGTGGTAAAGCCAGCAGAGAGAGATGGAGAGCTGGACTAGGTGGTAAAGCCAGCAGGGAGAGATGGAGAGCTGGACTAGGTGGTAAAGCCAGCAGAGAGAGAGAGAGAGCTGGACTAGGTGGTAAAGCCATCAGAGAGATGGAGAGCTGGACTAGGTGGTAAAGCCAGCAGGGAGAGAGAGAGAGCTGGACTAGGTGGTAAAGCCAGCAGAGAGAGAGAGCTGGACTAGTTGGTAAAGCCAGCAGGGAGAGAGAGAGAGAGCTGGACTAGGATTAAAGACAGAAGGGAGAGATGGAGAGCTGGACTAGCTGGTAAAGCCATCAGAGAGAGAGAGAGAGAGCTGGACTACGTGGTAAAGCCAGCAGAGAGAAAGAGAGAGAGCTGGACTAGGTGGTAAAGCCATCAGAGAGATGGAGAGCTGGACTAGGTGGTAAAGCCAGCAGGGAGAGAGAGAGAGCTGGACTAGGTGGTAAAGCCAGCAGAGAGAGAGAGAGAGCTGGACTAGGTGATAAAGCCAGCAGGGAGAGAGAGAGAGCTGGACCAGGTGGTAAAGCCAGCATGGAGAGAGAGAGAGCTGGACTAGGTGGTAAAGCCAGCAGGGGGAGAGAGAGAGAGAGCTGGACTACGTGGTAAAGCCAGCAGGGAGAGAGAGAGAGCTGGACTAGGTGGTAAAGCCAGCAGGGAGAGAGAGAGAGAGCTGGACTAGGTGGTAAAGCCAGCAGTGAGAGAGAGAGAGAGCTGGACTGGTGGTAAAGCCATCAGAGAGAGAGAGAGAGCTGGACTAGGTGGTAAAGCCAGCAGGGAGAGATGTATAGCTGGATTAGGTGGTAAAGCCAGCAGTGAGAGAGAGAGCTGGACTAGGTGGTAAAGCCAGCAGGGAGAGAGAGAGAGCTGGACTAGGTGGTAAAGCCATCAGAGAGAGAGAGAGCTGGACTAGGTGGTAAAGCCATCAGAGAGAGAGAGAGCTGGACTAGGTGGTAAAGCCAGCAGTGAGAGAGAGAGAGAGCTGGACTAGGTGGTAAAGCCAGCAGGGAGAGAGAGAGAGCTGGACTAGGTGGTAAAGCCAGCAGGGAGAGATGGAGAGCTGGACTAGGTGATAAAGCCAGCAGGGAGAGAGAGAGAGAGCTGGACTAGGTGGTAAAACCATCAAAGAGAGAGAGAGAGCTGGACTAGGTGGTAAAGCCATCAGAGAGAGAGAGAGCTGGACTTGGTGGTAAAGCCAGCAGGAAGAGTGAGAGAGAGCTGGACTAGGTGGTAAAGCCAGCAGGGAGAGATAGAGAGCTGGACTAGGTGATAAAGCCAGCAGGGAGAGAGAGAGAGAGCTGGACTCGGTGGTAAAACCATCAGAGAGAGAGAGAGAGCTGGACTAGGTGGTAAAGCCATCAGAGAGAGAGAGAGCTGGACTAGGTGGTAAAGCCAGCAGGAAGAGTGAGAGAGAGCTGGACTAGGTGGTAAAGCCAGCAGTGAGAGAGAGAGCTGGACTAGGTGGTAAAGCCAGCAGGGAGAGAGAGAGAGCTGGACTACGTGGTAAAGCCAGCAGAGAGAGAGAGAGCTGGACTAGGTGGTAAAGCCATCAGAGAGAGAGAGCTGGACTAGGTGGTAAAGCCATCAGAGAGAGAGAGAGCTGGACTAGGTGGTAAAGCCAGCAGTGAGAGAGAGAGAGAGCTGGACTAGGTGGTAAAGCCAACAGGGAGAGAGAGAGAGCTGGACTAGGTGGTAAAGCCATCAGAGAGAGAGAGAGAGAGAGCTGGACTAGGTGGTAAAGCCAGCAGGAAGAGAGAGAGAGAGAGCTGGACTAGGTGGTAAAGCCAGCAGGGAGAGAGAGAGAGCTGGACTAGGTGGTAAAGCCAGCAGGGAGAGAGAGAGCTGGACTAGGTGGTAAAGCCAGCACGGAGAGAGAGAGAGCTGGACTAGGTGGTAAAGCCAGCAGGAAGAGAGAGAGCTGGACTAGGTGGTAAAGCCAGCAGGGAGAGAGAGAGAGCTGGACTAGGTTGTAAAGCCATCAGAGAGAGAGAGAGAGAGAGCTGGACTAGGTGGTAAAGCCAGCAGGAAGAGAGAGAGAGAGCTGGACTAGGTGATAAAGCCAGCAGGAAGAGAGAGAGAGAGCTGGACTAGGTGGTAAAGCCAGCAGTGAGAGAGAGAGAGCTGGACTAGGTGGTAAAGCCAGCAGGAAGAGAGAGAGAGCAGGACTAGGTGGTAAAGCCAGCAGGGAGAGAGAGAGAGCTGGACTAGGTGGTAAAGCCAGCAGGGAGAGAGAGAGAGAGAGCTGGACTAGGTGGTAAAGCCAGCATGGAGAGAGAGAGAGCTGGACTAGGTGGTAAAGCCAGCATGGAGAGAGAGAGAGCTGGACTAGGTGGTAAAGCCAGCAGGGAGAGAGAGAGAGCTGGACTACGTATTAAAGCCAGCAGTGAGAGAGAGAGAGCTGGACTAGGTGGTAAAGCCAGCAGTGAGAGAGAGAGAGCTGGACTAGGTGGTAAAGCCAGCAGGGAGAGAGAGAGAGAGCAGGACTAGGTGGTAAAGCCAGCAGAGAGAGAGAGAGAGCTGGACTAGGTGGTAAAGCCATCAGAGAGAGAGAGAGAGAGCTGGACTAGGTGGTTAAAGCCAGCAGGGAGAGAGAGAGAGAGCTGGACTAGGTGGTAAAACCATCAGAGAGAGAGAGAGCTGGACTAGGTGGTAAAGCCATCAGAGAGAGAGAGCTGGACTAGGTGGTAAAGCCATCAGAGAGAGAGAGAGCTGGACTAGCTGGTAAAGCCAGCAGGGAGAGAGAGAGAGAGCTGGACTAGGTGGTAAAGCCAGCAGGGAGAGAGAGAGAGCTGGACTAGGTGGTAAAGCCATCAGAGAGAGAGAGAGAGAGAGCTGGACGAGGTGGTAAAGCCAGCAGGAAGAGAGAGAGAGAGCTGGACTAGGTGGTAAAGCCATCAGGAAGAGAGAGAGCTGGACTAGGTGGTAAAGCCAGCAGGGAGAGAGAGAGAGAGAGCTGGACTAGGTTGTAAAGCCATCAGAGAGAGAGAGAGAGAGAGAGAGCTGGACTAGGTGGTAAAGCCAGAAGGAAGAGAGAGAGAGAGCTGGACTAGGTTGTAAAGCCAGCAGAGAGAGAGAGAGAGAGCTGGACTAGGTGGTAAAGCCAGCATGGAGAGAGAGAGAGCTGGACTAGGTGGTAAAGCCAGCAGTGAGAGAGAGAGCTGGACTAGGTGGTAAAGCCAGCAGGGAGAGAGAGAGAGAGCTGGACTAGGTGGTAAAGCCAGCAGTGAGAGAGAGAGAGAGCTGGACTAGGTGGTAAAGCCATCAGAGAGAGAGAGAGAGAGCTGGACTAGGTGGTAAAGCCAGCAGGGAGAGATGGAGTGCTGGACTAGGTGGTAAAGCCAGCAGTGAAAGAGAGAGCTGGACTAGGTGGTAAAGCCAGCAGGGAGAGATGGAGAGCTGGACTAGGTGGTAAAGCCAGCAGGGAGAGAGAGAGCTGGACTAGGTGGTAAAGCCAGCAGGGAGAGAGAGAGCTGGACTAGTTGGTAAAGCCAGCAGGGAGAGAGAGAGAGAGCTGGACTAGGATTAAAGACAGAAGGGAGAGATGGAGAGCTGGACTAGCTGGTAAAGCCATCAGAGAGAGAGAGAGAGAGCTGGACTACGTGGTAAAGCCAGCAGAGAGAAAGAGAGAGAGCTGGACTAGGTGGTAAAGCCATCAGAGAGATGGAGAGCTGGACTAGGTGGTAAAGCCAGCAGGGAGAGAGAGAGCTGGACTAGGTGGTAAAGCCATCAGAGAGATGGAGAGCTGGACTAGGTGGTAAAGCCAGCAGGGAGAGAGAGAGAGCTGGACTAGGTGGTAAAGCCAGCAGAGAGAGAGAGAGAGCTGGACTAGGTGATAAAGCCAGCAGGGAGAGAGAGAGAGCTGGACTAGGTGGTAAAGCCAGCAGGGGGAGAGAGAGAGAGAGCTGGACTACGTGGTAAAGCCAGCAGGGAGAGAGAGAGAGCTGGACAAGGTGGTAAAGCCAGCAGGGAGAGAGAGAGAGAGCTGGACTAGGTGGTAAAGCCAGCAGTGAGAGAGAGAGAGAGCTGGACTGGTGGTAAAGCCATCAGAGAGAGAGAGAGAGCTGGACTAGGTGGTAAAGCCAGCAGGGAGAGATGGATAGCTGGATTAGGTGGTAAAGCCAGCAGTGAGAGAGAGAGCTGGACTAGGTGGTAAAGCCAGCAGGGAGAGAGAGAGAGCTGGACTAGGTGGTAAAGCCATCAGAGAGAGAGAGAGCTGGACTAGGTGGTAAAGCCATCAGAGAGAGAGAGAGCTGGACTAGGTGGTAAAGCCAGCAGGGAGAGAGAGAGAGCTGGACTAGGTGGTAAAGCCAGCAGGGAGAGAGAGAGAGCTGGACTAGGTGGTAAAGCCATCAGAGAGAGAGATAGAGAGCTGGACTAGGTGGTAAAGCCATCAGAGAGAGAGAGAGAGAGCTGGACTAGGTGATAAAGCCAGCAGGGAGAGAGAGAGAGCTGGACTATGTGGTAAAGCCAGCAGGGAGAGATGGAGAGCTGGACTAGGTGGTAAAGCCATCAGAGAGAGAGAGAGCTGGACTAGGTGGTAAAGCCAGCAGGGAGAGATGGAGAGCTGGACTAGGTGGTAAAGCCAGCAGTGAGAGAGAGAGCTGGACTAGGTGGTAAAGCCAGCAGGGAAAGAGAGAGAGCTGGACTAGGTGGTAAAGCCAGCAGGGAGAGATGGAGAGCTGGACTAGGTGGTAAAGCCATCAGAGAGAGAGAGAGCTGGACTAGGTGGTAAAGCCATCAGAGAGAGATGGAGAGCTGGACTAGGTGGTAAAGCCAGCAGGGAAAGAGAGAGAGCTGGACTAGGTGGTAAAGCCATCAGAGAGAGAGAGAGCTGGACTAGGTGGTAAAGCCAGCAGGGAGAGATGGAGAGCTGGACTAGGTGGTAAAGCCATCAGAGAGAGAGAGAGAGCTGGACTAGGTGGTAAAGCCATCAGAGAGAGAGAGAGCTGGACTAGGTGGTAAAGCCAGCAGTGAAAGAGAGAGCTGGACTAGGTGGTAAAGCCAGCACGGAGAGATGGAGAGCTGGACTAGGTGGTAAAGCCAGCAGGGAGAGAGAGAGCTGGACTAGTTGGTAAAGCCAGCAGGGAGAGAGAGAGAGAGCTGGACTAGGTGGTAAAGCCAGCAGGGAGAGATGGAGAGCTGGACTAGGTGGTAAAGCCATCAGAGAGAGAGAGAGAGAGCTGGACTAGGTGGTAAAGCCAGCAGAGAGAAAGAGAGAGAGCTGGACTAGGTGGTAAAGCCAGCAGTGAGAGAGAGAGCTGGACTAGGTGGTAAAGCCAGCAGGGAAAGAGAGAGAGCTGGACTAGGTGGTAAAGCCAGCAGGGAGAGATGGAGAGCTGGACTAGGTGGTAAAGCCATCAGAGAGAGAGGGAGCTGGACTAGTTGGTAAAGTCAGCAGGGAGAGATAGAGAGCTGCACTAGGTGGTAAAGCCATCAGAGAGAGATGGAGAGCTGGACTAGGTGGTAAAGCCAGCAGGGAAAGAGAGAGAGCTGGACTAGGTGGTAAAGCCAGCAGGGAGAGAGAGAGAGAGCTGGACTAGGTGGTAAAGCCATCAGAGAGAGATGGAGAGCTGGACTAGGTGGTAAAGCCAGCAGTGAAAGAGAGAGCTGGACTTGGTGGTAAAGCCATCAGAGAGAGAGAGAGCTGGACTAGGTGGTAAAGCCATCAGAGAGAGATGGAGAGCTGGACTAGGTGGTAAAGCCAGCAGGGAGAGATGGAGAGCTGGACTAGGTGGTAAAGCCAGCAGTGAAAGAGAGAGCTGGACTAGGTGGTAAAGCCAGCAGTGAAAGAGAGAGCTGGACTAGGTGGTAAAGCCAGCAGGGAAAGAGAGAGCGGGACTAGGTGGTAAAGCCAGCAGGGAAAGAGAGAGCTGGACTAGGTGGTAAAGCCAGCAGGGAAAGAGAGAGCTGGACTAGGTGGTAAAGCCAGCAGGGAGAGATGGAGAGCTGGACTAGGTGGTAAAGCCATCAGAGAGAGAGAGAGAGAGAGAGAGCTGGACTAGGTGGTAAAGCCATCAGAGAGAGAGAGAGAGAGCTGGACTATGTGGTAAAGCCATCAGAGAGAGAGAGAGAGAGCTGGACTAGGTGGTAAAGCCAGCAGAGAGAAAGAGAGAGAGCTGGACTAGGTGGTAAAGCCATCAGAGAGATGGAGAGCTGGACTAGGTGGTAAAGCCAGCAGGGAGAGAGAGAGCTGGACTAGGTGGTAAAGCCATCAGAGAGAGAGAGAGCTGGACTAGGTGGTAAAGCCAGCAGTGAGAGAGAGAGAGCTGGACTAGGTGGTAAAGCCAGCAGGGAGAGATGGAGAGCTGGACTAGGTGGTAAAGCCATCAGGGAGAGAGAGAGAGAGCTGGACTAGGTGGTAAAGCCAGCAGGGAGAGATGGAGAGCTGGAGTAGGTGGTAAAGCCAGCAGGGAGAGAGAGAGAGAGCTGGACTAGGTGGTAAAGCCAGCAGGGAGAGATGGAGAGCTGGACTAGGTGGTAAAGCCATTAGAGAGAGAGAGAGAGAGCTGGACTAGGATGTAAAGCCAGCAGTGAGAGAGAGAGAGAGAGCTGGACTAGGTGGTAAAGCCATCAGGGAGAGATAGAGAGAGAGCTGGACTAGGTGATAAAGCCAGCAGTGTGAGAGAGAGAGAGCTGGACTAGGTGGTAAAGCCAGCTGGAAGAGTGAGAGAGAGCTGGACTAGGTGGTAAAGCCAGCAGTGATAGAGAGAGAGCTGGACTAGGTGGTAAAGCCATCAGAGAGAGAGAGAGCTGGACTAGGTGGTAAAGCCAGCTGGAAGAGTGAGAGAGAGCTGGACTAGGTGGTAAAGCCAGCAGTGATAGAGAGAGAGCTGGACTAGTTGGTAAAGCCAGCAGGGAGAGATGGAGAGCTGGACTAGGTGGTAAAGCCATCAGAGAGAGAGAGAGCTGGACTAGTTGGTAAAGCCAGCAGGGAGAGATAGAGCTGGACTAGGTGGTAAAACCATCAGAGAGAGAGAGAGCTGGACTAGGTGGTAAAGTCAGCAGGGAGAGAGAGAGAGCTGGAATAGGTGGTAAAGCCAGCAGGGAGAGAGAGAGCTGGACTAGGTGGTAAAGCCATCAGAGAGATGGAGAGCTGGACTAGGTGGTAAAGCCAGCAGGGAGAGAGAGAGAGCTGGACTAGGTGGTAAAGCCAGCAGAGAGAGAGAGAGAGCTGGACTAGGTGATAAAGCCAGCAGGGAGAGAGAGAGAGCTGGACTAGGTGGTAAAGCCAGCAGGGGGAGAGAGAGAGAGAGCTGGACTACGTGGTAAAGCCAGCAGGGAGAGAGAGAGAGCTGGACAAGGTGGTAAAGCCAGCAGGGAGAGAGAGAGAGAGCTGGACTAGGTGGTAAAGCCAGCAGTGAGAGAGAGAGAGAGCTGGACTGGTGGTAAAGCCATCAGAGAGAGAGAGAGAGCTGGACTAGGTGGTAAAGCCAGCAGGGAGAGATGGATAGCTGGATTAGGTGGTAAAGCCAGCAGTGAGAGAGAGAGCTGGACTAGGTGGTAAAGCCAGCAGGGAGAGAGAGAGAGCTGGACTAGGTGGTAAAGCCATCAGAGAGAGAGAGAGCTGGACTAGGTGGTAAAGCCATCAGAGAGAGAGAGAGCTGGACTAGGTGGTAAAGCCAGCAGGGAGAGAGAGAGAGCTGGACTAGGTGGTAAAGCCAGCAGGGAGAGAGAGAGAGCTGGACTAGGTGGTAAAGCCATCAGAGAGAGAGATAGAGAGCTGGACTAGGTGGTAAAGCCATCAGAGAGAGAGAGAGAGAGCTGGACTAGGTGATAAAGCCAGCAGGGAGAGAGAGAGAGCTGGACTATGTGGTAAAGCCAGCAGGGAGAGATGGAGAGCTGGACTAGGTGGTAAAGCCATCAGAGAGAGAGAGAGCTGGACTAGGTGGTAAAGCCAGCAGGGAGAGATGGAGAGCTGGACTAGGTGGTAAAGCCAGCAGTGAGAGAGAGAGCTGGACTAGGTGGTAAAGCCAGCAGGGAAAGAGAGAGAGCTGGACTAGGTGGTAAAGCCAGCAGGGAGAGATGGAGAGCTGGACTAGGTGGTAAAGCCATCAGAGAGAGAGAGAGCTGGACTAGGTGGTAAAGCCATCAGAGAGAGATGGAGAGCTGGACTAGGTGGTAAAGCCAGCAGGGAAAGAGAGAGAGCTGGACTAGGTGGTAAAGCCATCAGAGAGAGAGAGAGCTGGACTAGGTGGTAAAGCCAGCAGGGAGAGATGGAGAGCTGGACTAGGTGGTAAAGCCATCAGAGAGAGAGAGAGAGCTGGACTAGGTGGTAAAGCCATCAGAGAGAGAGAGAGCTGGACTAGGTGGTAAAGCCAGCAGTGAAAGAGAGAGCTGGACTAGGTGGTAAAGCCAGCACGGAGAGATGGAGAGCTGGACTAGGTGGTAAAGCCAGCAGGGAGAGAGAGAGCTGGACTAGTTGGTAAAGCCAGCAGGGAGAGAGAGAGAGAGCTGGACTAGGTGGTAAAGCCAGCAGGGAGAGATGGAGAGCTGGACTAGGTGGTAAAGCCATCAGAGAGAGAGAGAGAGAGCTGGACTAGGTGGTAAAGCCAGCAGAGAGAAAGAGAGAGAGCTGGACTAGGTGGTAAAGCCAGCAGTGAGAGAGAGAGCTGGACTAGGTGGTAAAGCCAGCAGGGAAAGAGAGAGAGCTGGACTAGGTGGTAAAGCCAGCAGGGAGAGATGGAGAGCTGGACTAGGTGGTAAAGCCATCAGAGAGAGAGGGAGCTGGACTAGTTGGTAAAGTCAGCAGGGAGAGATAGAGAGCTGCACTAGGTGGTAAAGCCATCAGAGAGAGATGGAGAGCTGGACTAGGTGGTAAAGCCAGCAGGGAAAGAGAGAGAGCTGGACTAGGTGGTAAAGCCAGCAGGGAGAGAGAGAGAGAGCTGGACTAGGTGGTAAAGCCATCAGAGAGAGATGGAGAGCTGGACTAGGTGGTAAAGCCAGCAGTGAAAGAGAGAGCTGGACTTGGTGGTAAAGCCATCAGAGAGAGAGAGAGCTGGACTAGGTGGTAAAGCCATCAGAGAGAGATGGAGAGCTGGACTAGGTGGTAAAGCCAGCAGGGAGAGATGGAGAGCTGGACTAGGTGGTAAAGCCAGCAGTGAAAGAGAGAGCTGGACTAGGTGGTAAAGCCAGCAGTGAAAGAGAGAGCTGGACTAGGTGGTAAAGCCAGCAGGGAAAGAGAGAGCGGGACTAGGTGGTAAAGCCAGCAGGGAAAGAGAGAGCTGGACTAGGTGGTAAAGCCAGCAGGGAAAGAGAGAGCTGGACTAGGTGGTAAAGCCAGCAGGGAGAGATGGAGAGCTGGACTAGGTGGTAAAGCCATCAGAGAGAGAGAGAGAGAGAGAGAGCTGGACTAGGTGGTAAAGCCATCAGAGAGAGAGAGAGAGAGCTGGACTATGTGGTAAAGCCATCAGAGAGAGAGAGAGAGAGCTGGACTAGGTGGTAAAGCCAGCAGAGAGAAAGAGAGAGAGCTGGACTAGGTGGTAAAGCCATCAGAGAGATGGAGAGCTGGACTAGGTGGTAAAGCCAGCAGGGAGAGAGAGAGCTGGACTAGGTGGTAAAGCCATCAGAGAGAGAGAGAGCTGGACTAGGTGGTAAAGCCAGCAGTGAGAGAGAGAGAGCTGGACTAGGTGGTAAAGCCAGCAGGGAGAGATGGAGAGCTGGACTAGGTGGTAAAGCCATCAGGGAGAGAGAGAGAGAGCTGGACTAGGTGGTAAAGCCAGCAGGGAGAGATGGAGAGCTGGAGTAGGTGGTAAAGCCAGCAGGGAGAGAGAGAGAGAGCTGGACTAGGTGGTAAAGCCAGCAGGGAGAGATGGAGAGCTGGACTAGGTGGTAAAGCCATTAGAGAGAGAGAGAGAGAGCTGGACTAGGATGTAAAGCCAGCAGTGAGAGAGAGAGAGAGAGCTGGACTAGGTGGTAAAGCCATCAGGGAGAGATAGAGAGAGAGCTGGACTAGGTGATAAAGCCAGCAGTGTGAGAGAGAGAGAGCTGGACTAGGTGGTAAAGCCAGCTGGAAGAGTGAGAGAGAGCTGGACTAGGTGGTAAAGCCAGCAGTGATAGAGAGAGAGCTGGACTAGGTGGTAAAGCCATCAGAGAGAGAGAGAGCTGGACTAGGTGGTAAAGCCAGCTGGAAGAGTGAGAGAGAGCTGGACTAGGTGGTAAAGCCAGCAGTGATAGAGAGAGAGCTGGACTAGTTGGTAAAGCCAGCAGGGAGAGATGGAGAGCTGGACTAGGTGGTAAAGCCATCAGAGAGAGAGAGAGCTGGACTAGTTGGTAAAGCCAGCAGGGAGAGATAGAGCTGGACTAGGTGGTAAAACCATCAGAGAGAGAGAGAGCTGGACTAGGTGGTAAAGTCAGCAGGGAGAGAGAGAGAGCTGGAATAGGTGGTAAAGCCAGCAGGGAGACAGAGAGCTGGACTAGGTGGTAAAGCCATCAGAGAGACAGAGAGCTGGACTAGGTGGTAAAGTCAGCAGGGAGAGATGGAGAGCTGGACTAGGTGGTAAAGCCAGCAGGGAGAGAGAGAGAGAGCTGGACTAGGTGGTAAAGCCAGCAGGGAGAGAGAGAGAGCTGGACTAGGTGGTAAAGCCAGCAGGGAGAGAGAGAGAGCTGGACTAGGTGGTAAAGCCATCAAAGAGAGAGAGCTGGACTAGGTGGTAAAGCCATCAGAGAGAGAGAGAGCTGGACTAGGTTGTAAAGCCAGCAGGGAGAGAGAGAGAGAGCTGGACTAGGTGGTAAAGCAATTAGAGAGAGAGATAGAGAGCTGGACTAGGTGGTAAAGCCATCAGAGAGAGAGAGAGCTGGACTAGGTGGTAAAGCCATCAGAGAGAGAGAGAGCTGGACTAGGTGGTAAAGCCATCAGAGAGAGAGAGAGCTGGACTAGGTGGTAAAGCCATCAGAGAGAGAGAGAGCTGGACTAGGTGGTAAAGCCAGCAGGGAGAGATGGAGAGCTGGACTAGGTGGTAAAGCCAGCAGGGAGAGAGAGAGAGCTGGACTAGGTGGTAAAGCCAGCAGGGAGAGATGGAGAGCTGGACTAGGTGGTAAAGCCATCAGAGAGAGAGAGAGCTGGACTAGGTGGTAAAGCCATCAGAGAGAGAGAGAGCTGGACTAGGTGGTAAAGCCAGCAGGGAGAGAGAGAGAGCTGGACTAGGTGGTAAAGCCATCAGAGAGAGAGAGAGAGCTGGACTAGTTGGTAAAGCCAGCAGGGAGAGATGGAGAGCTGGACTAGGTGGTAAAGCCATCAGAGAGAGAGAGAGCTGGACTAGTTGGTAAAGCCATCAGAGAGAGATGGAGAGCTGGACTAGGTGGTAAAGCCATCAGAGAGAGAGAGAGCTGGAATAGTTGGTAAAGCCATCAGAGAGAGATGGAGAGCTGGACTAGGTGGTAAAGCCATATGAGAGATGGAGAGCTGGACTAGGTGGTAAAGCCAGCAGGGAAAGAGAGAGAGCTGGACTAGGTGGTAAAGCCATCAGAGCGAGAGAGAGCTGGACTAGGTGGTAAAGCCATCAGAGAGAGATGGAGAGCTGGACTAGGTGGTAAAGCCATCAGAGAGAGAGAGAGCTGGACTAGGTGGTAAAGCCAGCAGGGAGAGAGAGAGAGCTGGACTAGGTGGTAAAGCCAGCAGGGAAAGAGAGAGAGCTGGACTAGGTGGTAAAGCCATCAGAGAGAGAGAGAGCTGGACTAGGTGGTAAAGCCAGCAGGGAGAGATGGAGAGCTGGACTAGGTGGTAAAGCCATCAGAGAGAGAGAGAGCTGGACTAGTTGTAAAGCCAGCAGGGAGAGATGGAGAGCTGGACTAGGTGGTAAAGCCAGCAGGGAAAGAGAGAGAGCTGGACTAGTTGGTAAAGCCAGCAGGGAGAGATGGAGAGCTGGACTAGGTGGTAAAGCCATCAGAGAGAGAGAAAGCTGGACTAGTTGGTAAAGCCAGCAGGGAGAGATAGAGCTGGACTAGGTGGTAAAGCCATCAGAGAGAGAGAGAGCTGGACTAGGTGGTAAAGCCATCAGAGAGAGATGGAGAGCTGGACTAGGTGGTAAAGCCAGCAGGGAAAGAGAGAGAGCTGGACTAGTTGGTAAAGCCATCAGAGAGAGAGAGAGCTGGACTAGGTGGTAAAGCCATCAGAGAGAGATGGAGAGCTGGACTAGGTGGTAAAGCCATCAGAGAGAGAGAGCTGGACTAGGTGGTAAAGCCAGCAGGGAGAGAGAGAGAGCTGGACTAGGTGGTAAAGCCAGCAGTGAGAGAGAGAGCTGGACTAGGTGGTAAAGCCAGCAGGGAGAGATAGAGAGCTGGACTAGGTGGTAAAGCCAGCAGGGAGAGAGAGAGAGCTGGACTAGGTGGTAAAGCCATCAGAGAGAGAGAGAGCTGGACTAGGTGGTAAAGCCATCAGAGAGAGAGAGCTGGACGAGGTGGTAAAGCCATCAGAGAGACAGAGAGCTGGACTAGGTGGTAAAGTCAGCAGGGAGAGAGAGAGAGCTGGACTACGTGGTAAAACCAGCAGGGAGAGATGGAGAGCTGGACTAGGTGGTAAAGCCATCAGAGAGACAGAGAGCTGGACGAGGTGGTAAAGTCAGCAGGGAGAGAGAGAGAGAGCTGGACTAGGTGGTAAAGCCATCAGAGAGACAGAGAGCTGGACTAGGTGGTAAAGTCAGCAGGGAGAGAGAGAGAGCTGGACTAGGTGGTAAAACCATCAGAGAGACAGAGAGCTGGACTAGGTGGTAAAGTCAGCAGGGAAAGAGAGAGAGCTGGACTAGGTGGTAAAGCCAGCAGGGAGAGAGAGAGAGCTGGACTAGGTGGTAAAGCCATCAGAGAGACAGAGAGCTGGACTAGGTGGTAAAGTCAGCAGGGAGAGAGAGAGAGCTGGACTACGTGGTAAAGCCAGCAGGGAGAGATGGAGAGCTGGACTAGGTGGTAAAGCCAGCAGGGAAAGAGAGAGAGCTGGACTAGGTGGTAAAGCCAGCAGGGAGAGAGAGAGAGCTGGACTAGGTGGTAAAGCCATCAGAGAGACAGAGAGCTGGACTAGGTGGTAAAGTCAGCAGGGAGAGAGAGAGAGCTGGACTACGTGGTAAAGCCAGAAGGGAGAGATGGAGAGCTGGACTAGGTGGTAAAGCCATCAGGGAGAGATGGAGAACTGGACTAGGTGGTAAAGCCAGCAGGGAGAGAGAGCGAGCTGGACTAGGTGGTAAAGCCAGCAGGGAAAGAGAGAGAGCTGGACTAGTTGGTAAAGCCATCAGAGAGAGAGATAGAGAGCTGGACTGGGTGGTGAAGCCATCAGAGAGAGAGAGAGAGAGCTGGACTAGGTGATAAAGCCAGCCGGGAGAGAGAGAGAGCTGGACTAGGTGGTAAAGCCATCAGAGAGGGAGATAGAGAGCTGGACTAGGTGGTAAAGCCATCAGAGAGGGAGATAGAGAGCTGGACTAGGTGGTAAAGCCAGCCGGGAGAGAGAGAGAGCTGGACTAGGTGGTAAAGCCAGCAGGGAGAGATGGAGAGCTGGACTAGGTGGTAAAGCCATCAGAGAGAGAGAGAGCTGGACTAGTTGTAAAGCCAGCAGGGAGAGATGGAGAGCTGGACTAGGTGGTAAAGCCAGCAGGGAAAGAGAGAGAGCTGGACTAGTTGGTAAAGCCAGCAGGGAGAGATGGAGAGCTGGACTAGGTGGTAAAGCCATCAGAGAGAGAGAGAGCTGGACTAGTTGGTAAAGCCAGCAGGGAGAGATAGAGCTGGACTAGGTGGTAAAGCCATCAGAGAGAAAGAGAGCTGGACTAGGTGGTAAAGCCATCAGAGAGAGATGGAGAGCTGGACTAGGTGGTAAAGCCAGCAGGGAAAGAGAGAGAGCTGGACTAGGTGGTAAAGCCATCAGAGAGAGAGAGAGCTGGACTAGGTGGTAAAGCCATCAGAGAGAGATGGAGAGCTGGACTAGGTGGTAAAGCCATCAGAGAGAGAGAGCTGGACTAGGTGGTAAAGCCATCAGAGAGAGAGAGAGCTGGACTAGGTGATAAATCCAGCAGGGAGAGAGAGAGAGCTGGACTAGGTGATAAAGCCAGCAGGGAAAGAGAGAGAGCTGGACTAGGTGGTAAAGCCAGCAGGGAGAGATGGAGAGCTGGACTAGGTGGTAAAGCCAGCAGGGAAAGAGAGAGAGCTGGACTAGGTGGTAAAGCCATCAGAGCGAGAGAGAGCTGGACTAGGTGGTAAAGCCATCAGAGAGAGATGGAGAGCTGGACTAGGTGGTAAAGCCATCAGAGAGAGAGAGAGCTGGACTAGGTGGTAAAGCCAGAAGGGAGAGAGAGAGAGCTGGACTAGGTGGTAAAGCCAGCAGGGAAAGAGAGAGAGCTGGACTAGGTGGTAAAGCCATCAGAGAGAGAGAGAGCTGGACTAGGTGGTAAAGCCAGCAGGGAGAGATGGAGAGCTGGACTAGGTGGTAAAGCCATCAGAGAGAGAGAGAGCTGGACTAGTTGTAAAGCCAGCAGGGAGAGATGGAGAGCTGGACTAGGTGGTAAAGCCAGCAGGGAAAGAGAGAGAGCTGGACTAGTTGGTAAAGCCAGCAGGGAGAGATGGAGAGCTGGACTAGGTGGTAAAGCCATCAGAGAGAGAGAAAGCTGGACTAGTTGGTAAAGCCAGCAGGGAGAGATAGAGCTGGACTAGGTGGTAAAGCCATCAGAGAGAGAGAGAGCTGGACTAGGTGGTAAAGCCATCAGAGAGAGATGGAGAGCTGGACTAGGTGGTAAAGCCAGCAGGGAAAGAGAGAGAGCTGGACTAGTTGGTAAAGCCATCAGAGAGAGAGAGAGCTGGACTAGGTGGTAAAGCCATCAGAGAGAGATGGAGAGCTGGACTAGGTGGTAAAGCCATCAGAGAGAGAGAGCTGGACTAGGTGGTAAAGCCAGCAGGGAGAGAGAGAGAGCTGGACTAGGTGGTAAAGCCAGCAGTGAGAGAGAGAGCTGGACTAGGTGGTAAAGCCAGCAGGGAGAGATAGAGAGCTGGACTAGGTGGTAAAGCCAGCAGGGAGAGAGAGAGAGCTGGACTAGGTGGTAAAGCCATCAGAGAGAGAGAGAGCTGGACTAGGTGGTAAAGCCATCAGAGAGAGAGAGCTGGACGAGGTGGTAAAGCCATCAGAGAGACAGAGAGCTGGACTAGGTGGTAAAGTCAGCAGGGAGAGAGAGAGAGCTGGACTACGTGGTAAAACCAGCAGGGAGAGATGGAGAGCTGGACTAGGTGGTAAAGCCATCAGAGAGACAGAGAGCTGGACGAGGTGGTAAAGTCAGCAGGGAGAGAGAGAGAGAGCTGGACTAGGTGGTAAAGCCATCAGAGAGACAGAGAGCTGGACTAGGTGGTAAAGTCAGCAGGGAGAGAGAGAGAGCTGGACTAGGTGGTAAAACCATCAGAGAGACAGAGAGCTGGACTAGGTGGTAAAGTCAGCAGGGAAAGAGAGAGAGCTGGACTAGGTGGTAAAGCCAGCAGGGAGAGAGAGAGAGCTGGACTAGGTGGTAAAGCCATCAGAGAGACAGAGAGCTGGACTAGGTGGTAAAGTCAGCAGGGAGAGAGAGAGAGCTGGACTACGTGGTAAAGCCAGCAGGGAGAGATGGAGAGCTGGACTAGGTGGTAAAGCCAGCAGGGAAAGAGAGAGAGCTGGACTAGGTGGTAAAGCCAGCAGGGAGAGAGAGAGAGCTGGACTAGGTGGTAAAGCCATCAGAGAGACAGAGAGCTGGACTAGGTGGTAAAGTCAGCAGGGAGAGAGAGAGAGCTGGACTACGTGGTAAAGCCAGAAGGGAGAGATGGAGAGCTGGACTAGGTGGTAAAGCCATCAGGGAGAGATGGAGAACTGGACTAGGTGGTAAAGCCAGCAGGGAGAGAGAGCGAGCTGGACTAGGTGGTAAAGCCAGCAGGGAAAGAGAGAGAGCTGGACTAGTTGGTAAAGCCATCAGAGAGAGAGATAGAGAGCTGGACTGGGTGGTGAAGCCATCAGAGAGAGAGAGAGAGAGCTGGACTAGGTGATAAAGCCAGCCGGGAGAGAGAGAGAGCTGGACTAGGTGGTAAAGCCATCAGAGAGGGAGATAGAGAGCTGGACTAGGTGGTAAAGCCATCAGAGAGGGAGATAGAGAGCTGGACTAGGTGGTAAAGCCAGCCGGGAGAGAGAGAGAGCTGGACTAGGTGGTAAAGCCAGCAGGGAGAGATGGAGAGCTGGACTAGGTGGTAAAGCCATCAGAGAGAGAGAGAGCTGGACTAGTTGTAAAGCCAGCAGGGAGAGATGGAGAGCTGGACTAGGTGGTAAAGCCAGCAGGGAAAGAGAGAGAGCTGGACTAGTTGGTAAAGCCAGCAGGGAGAGATGGAGAGCTGGACTAGGTGGTAAAGCCATCAGAGAGAGAGAGAGCTGGACTAGTTGGTAAAGCCAGCAGGGAGAGATAGAGCTGGACTAGGTGGTAAAGCCATCAGAGAGAAAGAGAGCTGGACTAGGTGGTAAAGCCATCAGAGAGAGATGGAGAGCTGGACTAGGTGGTAAAGCCAGCAGGGAAAGAGAGAGAGCTGGACTAGGTGGTAAAGCCATCAGAGAGAGAGAGAGCTGGACTAGGTGGTAAAGCCATCAGAGAGAGATGGAGAGCTGGACTAGGTGGTAAAGCCATCAGAGAGAGAGAGCTGGACTAGGTGGTAAAGCCATCAGAGAGAGAGAGAGCTGGACTAGGTGATAAAGCCAGCAGGGAGAGAGAGAGAGCTGGACTAGGTGATAAAGCCAGCAGGGAAAGAGAGAGAGCTGGACTAGGTGGTAAAGCCAGCAGGGAGAGATGGAGAGCTGGACTAGGTGGTAAAGCCAGCAGGGAGAGATGGAGAGCTGGACTAGGTGGTAAAGCCAGCAGGGAGAGAGAGAGAGCTGGACTAGGTGGTAAAGCCAGCAGGGAGAGATGGAGAGCTGGACTAGGTGGTAAAGCCATCAGAGAGAGAGAGAGCTGGACTAGGTGGTAAAGCCAGCAGGGAGAGATGGAGAGCTGGATTAGGTGGTAAAGCCAGCAGGGAAAGAGCGAGAGCTGGACTAGGTGGTAAAGCCAGCAGGGAGAGATGGAGAGCTGGACTACGTGGTAAAGCCAGCAGGGAGAGAGAGAGAGCTGGACTAGGTGGTAAAGCCAGCAGGGAGAGATGGAGAGCTGGACTACGTGGTAAAGCCAGCAGGGAGAGAGAGAGAGCTGGACTAGGTGGTAAAGCCATCAGGGAGAGATGGAGAGCTGGACTACGTGGTAAAGCCAGCAGGGAGAGAGAGAGAGAGCTGGACTAGGTGGTAAAGCCATCAGGGAGAGAGATAGAGAGCTGGACTAGGTGATAAAGCCAGCAGTGTGAGAGAGAGAGAGAGCTGGACTAGGTGGTAAAACCATCAGGGAGAGAGATAGAGAGCTGGACTAGGTGATAAAGCCAGCAGTGTGAGAGAGAGAGAGAGCTGGACTAGGTGGTAAAACCATCAGAGAGAGAGAGAGCTGGACTAGGTGGTAAAGCCAGCAGGAAGAGTGAGAGTGAGCTGGACTAGGTGGTAAAGCCAGCAGTGAGAGAGAGAGAGAGATGGACTAGGTGGTAAAGCCATCAGAGAGAGAGAGAGAGAGAGCTGGACTAGGTGGTAAAGCCAGCAGGAAGAGAGAGAGAGAGCTGGACTAGGTGGTTAAGCCAGCAGGAAGAGAGAGAGAGAGAGCTGGACTAGGTGGTAAAGCCAGCAGGGAGAGATGGAGAGCTGGACTAGGTGGTAAAGCCATCAGGGAGAGAGAGAGAGAGCTGGACTAGGTGGTAAAGCCATCAGAGAGAGAGAGAGAGCTGGACTAGGTGGTAAAGCCAGCAGTGAGAGAGAGAGAGAGAGCTGGACTAGGTGGTAAAGCCAGCAGGGAGAGATGGAGAGCTGGACTAGGTGGTAAAGCCATCAGGGTGAGAGAGAGAGAGCTGGACTAGGTGGTAAAGCCATCAGAGAGAGAGAGAGAGCTGGACTAGGTGGTAAAGCCATCAGAGAGAGAGAGAGCTGGACTAGGTGGTAAAGCCAGCAGGGAGAGAGAGAGAGCTGGACTAGGTGGTAAAGCCAGCAGGGAGAGAGAGAGAGAGAGCTGGACTACGTGGTAAAGCCAGCAGGGAGAGAGAGAGAGCTGGACTAGGTGGTAAAGCCAGCAGGGAGAGAGAGAGAGAGCTGGACTAGGTGGTAAAGCCAGCAGTGAGAGAGAGAGAGCTGGACTAGGTGGTAAAGCCATCAGAGAGAGAGAGAGAGCTGGACTAGGTGGTAAAGCCAGCAGTGAGAGAGAGAGAGAGAGCTGGACTAGGTGGTAAAGCCAGCAGGGAAAGAGAGAGAGCTGGACTAGGTGGTAAAGCCATCAGAGAGAGAGAGAGCTGGACTAGGTGGTAAAGCCATCAGAGAGAGATGGAGAGCTGGACTAGGTGGTAAAGCCATCAGAGAGAGAGAGAGCTGGACTAGGTGTTAAAGCCATCAGAGAGAGAGAGAGCTGGACTAGGTGGTAAAGCCAGCAGGGAGAGATGGAGAGCTGGACTAGGTGGTAAAGCCATCAGAGAGAGAGAGAGCTGGACTAGTTGGTAAAGCCAGCAGGGAGAGATGGAGAGCTGGACTAGGTGGTAAAGCCAGCAGGGAGAGAGAGAGCTGGACTAGGTGGTAAATCCAGCAGGGAGAGATGGAGAGCTGGACTAGGTGGTAAAGCCAGCAGGGAGAGAGAGAGAGAGCTGGACTAGGTGGTAAAGCCATCAGAGAGAGAGAGAGCTGGACTAGTTGGTAAAGCCAGCAGGGAGAGATGGAGAGCTGGACTAGGTGGTAAAGCCAGCAGGGAGAGAGAGAGCTGGACTAGTTGGTAAAGTCAGCAGTGAGAGAGAGAGAGCTGGACTAGGTGGTAAAGCCAGCAGGGAGAGATGGAGAGCTGGACTAGGTGGTAAAGCCAGCAGGGAGAGAGAGAGCTGGACTAGTTGGTAAAGCCAGCAGGGAGAGAGAGAGAGAGCTGGACTAGGTGGTAAAGCCATCAGAGAGAGAGAGAGAGAGAGCTGGAATAGGTGGTAAAGCCAGCAGAGAGAAAGAGAGAGAGCTGGACTAGGTGGTAAAGCCATCAGAGAGAGAGAGAGAGAGCTGGACTAGGTGGTAAAGCCATCAGAGAGAGAGAGAGCTGGACTAGGTGGTAAAGCCAGCAGGGAGAGAGAGAGAGAGCTGGACTAGGTGGTAAAGCCAGCAGGGAGAGATGGAGAGCTGGACTACGTGGTAAAGCCAGCAGGGAGAGAGAGAGAGAGCTGGACTAGGTGGTAAAGCCATCAGGGAGAGATGGAGAGCTGGACTACGTGGTAAAGCCAGCAGGGAGAGAGAGAGAGCTGGACTAGGTGGTAAAGCCATCAGGGAGAGATGGAGAGCTGGACTACGTGGTAAAGCCAGCAGGGAGAGAGAGAGAGAGCTGGACTAGGTGGTAAAGCCATCAGGGAGAGAGATAGAGAGCTGGACTAGGTGATAAAGCCAGCAGTGTGAGAGAGAGAGAGAGCTGGACTAGGTGGTAAAACCATCAGGGAGAGAGATAGAGAGCTGGACTAGGTGATAAAGCCAGCAGTGTGAGAGAGAGAGAGAGCTGGACTAGGTGGTAAAACCATCAGAGAGAGAGAGAGCTGGACTAGGTGGTAAAGCCAGCAGGAAGAGTGAGAGTGAGCTGGACTAGGTGGTAAAGCCAGCAGTGAGAGAGAGAGAGAGATGGACTAGGTGGTAAAGCCATCAGAGAGAGAGAGAGAGAGAGCTGGACTAGGTGGTAAAGCCAGCAGGAAGAGAGAGAGAGAGCTGGACTAGGTGGTTAAGCCAGCAGGAAGAGAGAGAGAGAGAGCTGGACTAGGTGGTAAAGCCAGCAGGGAGAGATGGAGAGCTGGACTAGGTGGTAAAGCCATCAGGGAGAGAGAGAGAGAGCTGGACTAGGTGGTAAAGCCATCAGAGAGAGAGAGAGAGCTGGACTAGGTGGTAAAGCCAGCAGTGAGAGAGAGAGAGAGAGCTGGACTAGGTGGTAAAGCCAGCAGGGAGAGATGGAGAGCTGGACTAGGTGGTAAAGCCATCAGGGTGAGAGAGAGAGAGCTGGACTAGGTGGTAAAGCCATCAGAGAGAGAGAGAGAGCTGGACTAGGTGGTAAAGCCATCAGAGAGAGAGAGAGCTGGACTAGGTGGTAAAGCCAGCAGGGAGAGAGAGAGAGCTGGACTAGGTGGTAAAGCCAGCAGGGAGAGAGAGAGAGAGAGCTGGACTACGTGGTAAAGCCAGCAGGGAGAGAGAGAGAGCTGGACTAGGTGGTAAAGCCAGCAGGGAGAGAGAGAGAGAGCTGGACTAGGTGGTAAAGCCAGCAGTGAGAGAGAGAGAGCTGGACTAGGTGGTAAAGCCATCAGAGAGAGAGAGAGAGCTGGACTAGGTGGTAAAGCCAGCAGTGAGAGAGAGAGAGAGAGCTGGACTAGGTGGTAAAGCCAGCAGGGAAAGAGAGAGAGCTGGACTAGGTGGTAAAGCCATCAGAGAGAGAGAGAGCTGGACTAGGTGGTAAAGCCATCAGAGAGAGATGGAGAGCTGGACTAGGTGGTAAAGCCATCAGAGAGAGAGAGAGCTGGACTAGGTGTTAAAGCCATCAGAGAGAGAGAGAGCTGGACTAGGTGGTAAAGCCAGCAGGGAGAGATGGAGAGCTGGACTAGGTGGTAAAGCCATCAGAGAGAGAGAGAGCTGGACTAGTTGGTAAAGCCAGCAGGGAGAGATGGAGAGCTGGACTAGGTGGTAAAGCCAGCAGGGAGAGAGAGAGCTGGACTAGGTGGTAAATCCAGCAGGGAGAGATGGAGAGCTGGACTAGGTGGTAAAGCCAGCAGGGAGAGAGAGAGAGAGCTGGACTAGGTGGTAAAGCCATCAGAGAGAGAGAGAGCTGGACTAGTTGGTAAAGCCAGCAGGGAGAGATGGAGAGCTGGACTAGGTGGTAAAGCCAGCAGGGAGAGAGAGAGCTGGACTAGTTGGTAAAGTCAGCAGTGAGAGAGAGAGAGCTGGACTAGGTGGTAAAGCCAGCAGGGAGAGATGGAGAGCTGGACTAGGTGGTAAAGCCAGCAGGGAGAGAGAGAGCTGGACTAGTTGGTAAAGCCAGCAGGGAGAGAGAGAGAGAGCTGGACTAGGTGGTAAAGCCATCAGAGAGAGAGAGAGAGAGAGCTGGAATAGGTGGTAAAGCCAGCAGAGAGAAAGAGAGAGAGCTGGACTAGGTGGTAAAGCCATCAGAGAGAGAGAGAGAGAGCTGGACTAGGTGGTAAAGCCATCAGAGAGAGAGAGAGCTGGACTAGGTGGTAAAGCCAGCAGGGAGAGAGAGAGAGAGCTGGACTAGGTGGTAAAGCCAGCAGGGAGAGATGGAGAGCTGGACTACGTGGTAAAGCCAGCAGGGAGAGAGAGAGAGAGCTGGACTAGGTGGTAAAGCCATCAGGGAGAGATGGAGAGCTGGACTACGTGGTAAAGCCAGCAGGGAGAGAGAGAGAGAGCTGGACTAGGTGGTAAAGCCATCAGGGAGAAAGAGAGAGAGAGCTGGACTAGGTGATAAAGCCAGCAGGGAGAGATAGAGAGCTGGACTAGGTGATAAAGCCAGCAGTGTGAGAGAGAGAGAGAGCTGGACTAGGTGGTAAAACCATCAGAGAGAGAGAGAGCTGGACTAGGTGGTAAAGCCAGCAGGAAGAGTGAGAGTGAGCTGGACTAGGTGGTAAAGCCAGCAGTGAGAGAGAGAGAGAGAGCTGGACTAGGTGGTAAAGCCAGCAGGAAGAGAGAGAGAGAGCTGGACTAGGTGGTAAAGCCATCAGAGAGAGAGAGAGAGAGAGCTGGACTAGGTGGTAAAGCCAGCAGGAAGAGAGAGAGAGAGCTGGACTAGGTGGTTAAGCCAGCAGGAAGAGAGAGAGAGAGAGCTGGACTAGGTGGTAAAGCCAGCAGGGAGAGATGGAGAGCTGGACTAGGTGGTAAAGCCAGCAGGGAGAGAGAGAGAGCTGGACTAGGTGGTAAAGCCAGCAGGGAGTGAGAGAGAGAGAGCTGGACTACGTGGTAAAGCCAGCAGGGAGAGAGAGAGAGCTGGACTAGGTGGTAAAGCCAGCAGGGAGAGATGGAGAGCTGGACTAGGTGGTAAAGCCAGCAGGGAGAGAGAGAGAGAGCTGGACTAGGTGGTAAAGCCAGCAGTGAGAGAGAGAGAGCTGGACTAGGTGGTAAAGCCATCAGAGAGAGAGAGAGAGCTGGACTAGGTGCTAAAGCCAGCAGTGAGAGAGAGAGAGCTGGACTAGGTGGTAAAGCCATCAGAGAGAGAGAGAGAGCTGGACTAGGTGGTAAAGCCAGCAGTGAGAGAGAGAGAGAGAGCTGGACTAGGTGGTAAAGCCAGCAGTGTGAGAGAGAGAGAGAGCTGGACTAGGTGGTAAAGCCAGCAGGGAAAGAGAGAGAGCTGGACTAGGTGGTAAAGCCATCAGAGAGAGAGAGAGCTGGACTAGGTGGTAAAGCCAGCAGGGAGAGATGGAGAGCTGGACTAGGTGGTAAAGCCAGCAGTGAGAGAGAGAGAGCTGGACTAGGTGGTAAAGCCATCAGAGAGAGAGAGAGCTGGACTAGGTGGTAAAGCCATCAGAGAGATGGAGAGCTGGACTAGGTGGTAAAGCCATCAGAGAGAGAGAGAGAGCTGGACTAGGTGGTAAAGCCAGCAGTGAGAGAGAGAGAGAGAGCTGGACTAGGTGGTAAAGCCAGCAGTGAGAGAGAGAGAGAGAGCTGGACTAGGTGGTAAAGCCAGCAGTGAGAGAGAGAGAGAGAGCTGGACTAGGTGGTAAAGCCAGCAGGGAAAGAGAGAGAGCTGGACTAGGTGGTAAAGCCATCAGAGAGAGAGAGAGCTGGACTAGGTGGTAAAGCCATCAGAGAGAGATGGAGAGCTGGACTAGGTGGTAAAACCATCAGAGAGAGAGAGAGCTGGACTAGGTGGTAAAGCCATCAGAGAGAGAGAGAGCTGGACTAGGTGGTAAAGCCAGCAGGGAGAGAGAGAGAGCTGGACTAGGTGGTAAAGCCAGCAGGGAGAGAGAGAGAGAGAGCTGGACTACGTGGTAAAGCCAGCAGGGAGAGAGAGAGAGCTGGACTAGGTGGTAAAGCCAGCAGGGAGAGAGAGAGAGAGCTGGACTAGGTGGTAAAGCCAGCAGTGAGAGAGAGAGAGCTGGACTAGGTGGTAAAGCCATCAGAGAGAGAGAGAGAGCTGGACTAGGTGGTAAAGCCAGCAGTGAGAGAGAGAGAGAGAGCTGGACTAGGTGGTAAAGCCAGCAGGGAAAGAGAGAGAGCTGGACTAGGTGGTAAAGCCATCAGAGAGAGAGAGAGCTGGACTAGGTGGTAAAGCCATCAGAGAGAGATGGAGAGCTGGACTAGGTGGTAAAGCCATCAGAGAGAGAGAGAGCTGGACTAGTTGTTAAAGCCATCAGAGAGAGAGAGAGCTGGACTAGGTGGTAAAGCCAGCAGGGAGAGATGGAGAGCTGGACTAGGTGGTAAAGCCATCAGAGAGAGAGAGAGCTGGACTAGTTGGTAAAGCCAGCAGGGAGAGATGGAGAGCTGGACTAGGTGGTAAAGCCAGCAGGGAGAGAGAGAGCTGGACTAGGTGGTAAATCCAGCAGGGAGAGATGGAGAGCTGGACTAGGTGGTAAAGCCAGCAGGGAGAGAGAGAGAGAGCTGGACTAGGTGGTAAAGCCATCAGAGAGAGAGAGAGCTGGACTAGTTGGTAAAGCCAGCAGGGAGAGATGGAGAGCTGGACTAGGTGGTAAAGCCAGCAGGGAGAGAGAGAGCTGGACTAGTTGGTAAAGTCAGCAGTGAGAGAGAGAGAGCTGGACTAGGTGGTAAAGCCAGCAGGGAGAGATGGAGAGCTGGACTAGGTGGTAAAGCCAGCAGGGAGAGAGAGAGCTGGACTAGTTGGTAAAGCCAGCAGGGAGAGAGAGAGAGAGCTGGACTAGGTGGTAAAGCCATCAGAGAGAGAGAGCTGGAATAGGTGGTAAAGCCAGCAGAGAGAAAGAGAGAGAGCTGGACTAGGTGGTAAAGCCATCAGAGAGAGAGAGCTGGACTAGGTGGTAAAGCCATCAGAGAGAGAGAGAGCTGGACTAGGTGGTAAAGCCAGCAGGGAGAGAGAGAGAGAGCTGGACTAGGTGGTAAAGCCAGCAGGGAGAGATGGAGAGCTGGACTACGTGGTAAAGCCAGCAGGGAGAGAGAGAGAGAGCTGGACTAGGTGGTAAAGCCATCAGGGAGAGATGGAGAGCTGGACTACGTGGTAAAGCCAGCAGGGAGAGAGAGAGAGAGCTGGACTAGGTGGTAAAGCCATCAGGGAGAAAGAGAGAGAGAGCTGGACTAGGTGATAAAGCCAGCAGGGAGAGATAGAGAGAGGGACTAGGTGATAAAGCCAGCAGTGTGAGAGAGAGAGAGAGCTGGACTAGGTGGTAAAACCATCAGAGAGAGAGAGAGCTGGACTAGGTGGTAAAGCCAGCAGGAAGAGTGAGAGTGAGCTGGACTAGGTGGTAAAGCCAGCAGTGAGAGAGAGAGAGAGAGCTGGACTAGGTGGTAAAGCCAGCAGGAAGAGAGAGAGAGAGCTGGACTAGGTGGTAAAGCCATCAGAGAGAGAGAGAGAGAGAGCTGGACTAGGTGGTAAAGCCAGCAGGAAGAGAGAGAGAGAGCTGGACTAGGTGGTTAAGCCAGCAGGAAGAGAGAGAGAGAGAGCTGGACTAGGTGGTAAAGCCAGCAGGGAGAGATGGAGAGCTGGACTAGGTGGTAAAGCCAGCAGGGAGAGAGAGAGAGCTGGACTAGGTGGTAAAGCCAGCAGGGAGTGAGAGAGAGAGAGCTGGACTACGTGGTAAAGCCAGCAGGGAGAGAGAGAGAGCTGGACTAGGTGGTAAAGCCAGCAGGGAGAGATGGAGAGCTGGACTAGGTGGTAAAGCCAGCAGGGAGAGAGAGAGAGAGCTGGACTAGGTGGTAAAGCCAGCAGTGAGAGAGAGAGAGCTGGACTAGGTGGTAAAGCCATCAGAGAGAGAGAGAGAGCTGGACTAGGTGCTAAAGCCAGCAGTGAGAGAGAGAGAGAGAGCTGGACTAGGTGGTAAAGCCAGCAGGGAAAGAGAGAGAGCTGGACTAGGTGGTAAAGCCATCAGAGAGAGAGAGAGCTGGACTAGGTGGTAAAGCCAGCAGGGAGAGATGGAGAGCTGGACTAGGTGGTAAAGCCAGCAGTGAGAGAGAGAGAGCTGGACTAGGTGGTAAAGCCATCAGAGAGAGAGAGAGCTGGACTAGGTGGTAAAGCCATCAGAGAGATGGAGAGCTGGACTAGGTGGTAAAGCCATCAGAGAGAGAGAGAGAGCTGGACTAGGTGGTAAAGCCAGCAGTGAGAGAGAGAGAGAGAGCTGGACTAGGTGGTAAAGCCAGCAGTGAGAGAGAGAGAGAGAGCTGGACTAGGTGGTAAAGCCAGCAGTGAGAGAGAGAGAGAGAGCTGGACTAGGTGGTAAAGCCAGCAGGGAAAGAGAGAGAGCTGGACTAGGTGGTAAAGCCATCAGAGAGAGAGAGAGCTGGACTAGGTGGTAAAGCCATCAGAGAGAGATGGAGAGCTGGACTAGGTGGTAAAACCATCAGAGAGAGAGAGAGCTGGACTAGGTGGTAAAGCCATCAGAGAGAGAGAGAGCTGGACTAGGTGGTAAAGCCAGCAGGGAGAGAGAGAGCTGGACTAGGTGGTAAAGCCAGCAGGGAAAGAGAGAGAGCTGGACTAGGTGGTAAAGCCATCAGAGAGAGAGAGAGCTGGACTAGGTGGTAAAGCCATCAGAGAGAGATGGAGAGCTGGACTAGGTGGTAAAGCCAGCAGGGAAAGAGAGAGAGCTGGACTAGGTGGTAAAGCCAGCAGGGAGAGAGAGAGAGAGAGCTGGACTAGGTGGTAAAGCCATCAGAGAGAGAGAGAGAGAGAGCTGGAATAGGTGGTAAAGCCATCAGAGAGAAAGAGAGAGAGCTGGACTAGGTGGTAAAGCCAGCAGAGAGAAAGAGAGAGAGCTGGACTAGGTGGTAAAGCCAGCAGGGAGAGAGAGAGCTGGACTAGGTGGTAAAGCCATCAGAGAGAGAGAGAACTGGACTAGGTGGTAAAGCCAGCAGTGAGAGAGAGAGAGCTGGACTAGGTGGTAAAGCCATCAGAGAGAGAGAGAGAGCTGGACTAGGTGGTAAAGCCAGCAGTGAGAGAGAGAGAGAGAGCTGGACTAGGTGGTAAAGCCATCAGGGAGAGATAGAGAGCTGGACTAGGTGATAAAGCCAGCAGTGAGAGAGAGAGAGAGCTGGACTAGGTGGTAAAGCCATCAGAGAGAGAGAGAGAGAGAGCTGGACTAGGTGGTAAAGCCAGCAGGAAGAGAGAGAGAGAGCTGGACTAGGTGGTAAAGCCATCAGAGAGAGAGAGAGAGAGAGCTGGACTAGGTGGTAAAGCCAGCAGGAAGAGAGAGAGAGAGCTGGACTAGGTGGTTAAGCCAGCAGGAAGAGAGAGAGAGAGAGCTGGACTAGGTGGTAAAGCCAGCAGGGAGAGATGGAGAGCTGGACTAGGTGGTAAAGCCAGCAGGGAGAGAGAGAGAGCTGGACTAGGTGGTAAAGCCAGCAGGGAGTGAGAGAGAGAGAGCTGGACTACGTGGTAAAGCCAGCAGGGAGAGAGAGAGAGCTGGACTAGGTGGTAAAGCCAGCAGGGAGAGATGGAGAGCTGGACTAGGTGGTAAAGCCAGCAGGGAGAGAGAGAGAGAGCTGGACTAGGTGGTAAAGCCAGCAGTGAGAGAGAGAGAGCTGGACTAGGTGGTAAAGCCATCAGAGAGAGAGAGAGAGCTGGACTAGGTGCTAAAGCCAGCAGTGAGAGAGAGAGAGCTGGACTAGGTGGTAAAGCCATCAGAGAGAGAGAGAGAGCTGGACTAGGTGGTAAAGCCAGCAGTGAGAGAGAGAGAGAGAGCTGGACTAGGTGGTAAAGCCAGCAGTGAGAGAGAGAGAGAGAGCTGGACTAGGTGGTAAAGCCAGCAGGGAAAGAGAGAGAGCTGGACTAGGTGGTAAAGCCATCAGAGAGAGAGAGAGCTGGACTAGGTGGTAAAGCCAGCAGGGAGAGATGGAGAGCTGGACTAGGTGGTAAAGCCAGCAGTGAGAGAGAGAGAGCTGGACTAGGTGGTAAAGCCATCAGAGAGAGAGAGAGCTGGACTAGGTGGTAAAGCCATCAGAGAGATGGAGAGCTGGACTAGGTGGTAAAGCCATCAGAGAGAGAGAGAGAGCTGGACTAGGTGGTAAAGCCAGCAGTGAGAGAGAGAGAGAGAGCTGGACTAGGTGGTAAAGCCAGCAGTGAGAGAGAGAGAGAGAGCTGGACTAGGTGGTAAAGCCAGCAGTGAGAGAGAGAGAGAGAGCTGGACTAGGTGGTAAAGCCAGCAGGGAAAGAGAGAGAGCTGGACTAGGTGGTAAAGCCATCAGAGAGAGAGAGAGCTGGACTAGGTGGTAAAGCCATCAGAGAGAGATGGAGAGCTGGACTAGGTGGTAAAACCATCAGAGAGAGAGAGAGCTGGACTAGGTGGTAAAGCCATCAGAGAGAGAGAGAGCTGGACTAGGTGGTAAAGCCAGCAGGGAGAGAGAGAGCTGGACTAGGTGGTAAAGCCAGCAGGGAAAGAGAGAGAGCTGGACTAGGTGGTAAAGCCATCAGAGAGAGAGAGAGCTGGACTAGGTGGTAAAGCCATCAGAGAGAGATGGAGAGCTGGACTAGGTGGTAAAGCCAGCAGGGAAAGAGAGAGAGCTGGACTAGGTGGTAAAGCCAGCAGGGAGAGAGAGAGAGAGAGCTGGACTAGGTGGTAAAGCCATCAGAGAGAGAGAGAGAGAGAGCTGGAATAGGTGGTAAAGCCATCAGAGAGAAAGAGAGAGAGCTGGACTAGGTGGTAAAGCCAGCAGAGGAGAAAGAGAGAGAGCTGGGACTAGGTGGTAAAGCCAGCAGGGAGAGAGAGAGCTGGACTAGGTGGTAAAGCCATCAGAGAGAGAGAGAACTGGACTAGGTGGTAAAGCCAGCAGTGAGAGAGAGAGAGCTGGACTAGGTGGTAAAGCCATCAGAGAGAGAGAGAGAGAGAGCTGGACTAGGTGGTAAAGCCAGCAGGAAGAGAGAGAGAGAGCTGGACTAGGTGGTAAAACCATCAGAGAGAGAGCTGGACTAGGTGGTAAAGCCAGCAGTGAGAGAGAGAGAGAGCTGGACTAGGTGGTAAAGCCATCAGAGAGAGAGAGAGAGAGAGCTGGACTAGGTGGTAAAGCCAGCAGGAAGAGAGAGAGAGAGCTGGACTAGGTGGTAAAGCCAGCAGGAAGAGAGAGAGAGAGAGCTGGACTAGGTGGTAAAGCCAGCAGGAAGAGAGAGAGAGAGAGCTGGACTAGGTGGTAAAGTCAGCAGGGAGAGAGAGAGAGAGAGCTGGACTACGTGGTAAAGTCAGCAGGGAGAGAGAGATGGAGAGCTGGACTAGGTGGTAAAGCCAGCAGGGAGAGATGGAGAGCTGGACTAGGTGGTAAAGCCATCAGAGAGAGAGAGAGAGAGAGAGCTGGACTAGGTGGTAAAGCCATCAGAGAGAGAGAGAGAGAGCTGGACTAGGTGGTAAAGCCAGCAGTGAGAGAGAGAGAGAGAGCTGGACTAGGTGGTAAAGCCATCAGGGAGAGATAGAGAGCTGGACTAGGTGATAAAGCCAGCAGTGAGAGAGAGAGAGAGCTGGACTAGGTGGTAAAGCCAGCAGGGAAAGAGAGAGAGCTGGACTAGGTGGTAAAGCCATCAGAGAGAGAGAGAGCTGGACTAGGTGGTAAAGCCAGCAGGGAGAGAGAGAGAGCTGGACTAGGTGGTAAAGCCAGCAGTGAGAGAGAGAGAGAGAGCTGGACTAGGTGGTAAAGCCAGCAGGAAGAGAGAGAGAGAGCTGGACTAGGTGGTAAAACCATCAGAGAGAGAGAGAGCTGGACTAGGTGGTAAAGCCAGCAGTGAGAGAGAGAGAGAGCTGGACTAGGTGGTAAAGCCATCAGAGAGAGAGAGAGAGAGAGCTGGACTAGGTGGTAAAGCCAGCAGGAAGAGAGAGAGAGAGCTGGACTAGGTGGTAAAGCCAGCAGGAAGAGAGAGAGAGAGAGCTGGACTAGGTGGTAAAGCCAGCAGTGAGAGAGAGAGAGCTGGACTAGGTGGTAAAGCCAGCAGGGAGAGAGAGAGCTGGACTAGGTGGTAAAGCCAGCAGGGAAAGAGAGAGAGCTGGACTAGGTGGTAAAGCCATCAGAGAGAGAGAGAGCTGGACTAGGTGGTAAAGCCATCAGAGAGAGATGGAGAGCTGGACTAGGTGGTAAAGCCAGCAGGGAAAGAGAGAGAGCTGGACTAGGTGGTAAAGCCAGCAGGGAGAGAGAGAGAGAGAGCTGGACTAGGTGGTAAAGCCAGCAGGAAGAGTGAGAGAGAGCTGGACTAAGTGGTAAAGCCATCAGAGAGAAAGAGAGAGAGCTGGACTAGGTGGTAAAGCCAGCAGAGAGAAAGAGAGAGAGCTGGACTAGGTGGTAAAGCCAGCAGGGAGAGAGAGAGCTGGACTAGGTGGTAAAGCCATCAGAGAGAGAGAGAACTGGACTAGGTGGTAAAGCCAGCAGTGAGAGAGAGAGAGCTGGACTAGGTGGTAAAGCCATCAGAGAGAGAGAGAGAGCTGGACTAGGTGGTAAAGCCAGCAGTGAGAGAGAGAGATAGAGCTGGACTAGGTGGTAAAGCCATCAGGGAGAGATAGAGAGCTGGACTAGGTGATAAAGCCAGCAGTGAGAGAGAGAGAGAGCTGGACTAGGTGGTAAAGCCATCAGAGAGAGAGAGAGAGAGAGCTGGACTAGGTGGTAAAGCCAGCAGGAAGAGAGAGAGAGAGCTGGACTAGGTGGTAAAACCATCAGAGAGAGAGCTGGACTAGGTGGTAAAGCCAGCAGTGAGAGAGAGAGAGAGCTGGACTAGGTGGTAAAGCCATCAGAGAGAGAGAGAGAGAGAGAGCTGGACTAGGTGGTAAAGCCAGCAGGAAGAGAGAGAGAGAGCTGGACTAGGTGGTAAAGCCAGCAGGAAGAGAGAGAGAGAGAGCTGGACTAGGTGGTAAAGCCAGCAGGAAGAGAGAGAGAGAGAGCTGGACTAGGTGGTAAAGTCAGCAGGGAGAGAGAGAGAGAGAGCTGGACTACGTGGTAAAGTCAGCAGGGAGAGAGAGATGGAGAGCTGGACTAGGTGGTAAAGCCAGCAGGGAGAGATGGAGAGCTGGACTAGGTGGTAAAGCCATCAGAGAGAGAGAGAGAGAGAGAGCTGGACTAGGTGGTAAAGCCATCAGAGAGAGAGAGAGAGAGCTGGACTAGGTGGTAAAGCCAGCAGTGAGAGAGAGAGAGAGAGCTGGACTAGGTGGTAAAGCCATCAGGGAGAGATAGAGAGCTGGACTAGGTGATAAAGCCAGCAGTGAGAGAGAGAGAGAGCTGGACTAGGTGGTAAAGCCAGCAGGGAAAGAGAGAGAGCTGGACTAGGTGGTAAAGCCATCAGAGAGAGAGAGAGCTGGACTAGGTGGTAAAGCCAGCAGGGAGAGAGAGAGAGCTGGACTAGGTGGTAAAGCCAGCAGTGAGAGAGAGAGAGAGAGCTGGACTAGGTGGTAAAGCCAGCAGGAAGAGAGAGAGAGAGCTGGACTAGGTGGTAAAACCATCAGAGAGAGAGAGAGCTGGACTAGGTGGTAAAGCCAGCAGTGAGAGAGAGAGAGAGCTGGACTAGGTGGTAAAGCCATCAGAGAGAGAGAGAGAGAGAGCTGGACTAGGTGGTAAAGCCAGCAGGAAGAGAGAGAGAGAGCTGGACTAGGTGGTAAAGCCAGCAGGAAGAGAGAGAGAGAGAGCTGGACTAGGTGGTAAAGCCAGCAGTGAGAGAGAGAGAGCTGGACTAGGTGGTAAAGCCATCAGAGAGATGGAGAGCTGGACTAGGTGGTAAAGCCAGCAGGGAGAGAGAGAGAGCTGGACTAGGTGGTAAAGCCAGCAGGAAGAGTGAGAGAGAGCTGGACTAGGTGGTAAAGCCAGCAGTGAGAGAGAGAGAGAGAGAGCTGGACTAGGTGGTAAAGCCATGGCTAGGTGGTAAAGTCTTGGCTTTTGCACCATCAGTACAGATACCAATATGAGCAGTAGCTACATTTGGCTACATACGGACCGTTAGTGGAACTCACGTTGAGAGAGTAAATGTTAATGTGATTGGATGTTAATTATTTGACTAGGCTACCTGTATTTGACATTGTGTTGTTATTTTGCTGAACACTAGATGGTTTAATTTTATCTTTGGCAGTGTAACGAGTGTTCTCAGGCGAGAAACTGTTTGAAAATGTGAATAAAAAAAAAAGGTACAAAAATCAATCAAATTATATTATTTAAAAAAGATTTGGCGTACCCCAGACGGCATTGCGCGTACCTCAGTTTGGGAATACCTGGTCTAGGCTATTACCTCCCCTAAAAATAGACAGGTTCCACACTGAAAACATGCAATAACACTAGTTTGATAAAGACAAAGACCATATTTTCATCAGAATCTTTAAACCTAGCCCTACTCACCAAACAGATGCCCTGGCCATAACTTATCCCTGTGCAGTGTTCAATGTAGAATTGTTGATCATTTTCGAAAATCCCAAGGAACTGGCATAATAAACTAAATAGAACGTCTGTATATCGAAAAGAAGACAGATTTTGGTTTGTAACCATGAAAAATGTTTCTTTCAACTTGCTAAATTGAGCCCGTTTCAAATGATCACTCTGAGAATAACTGTTCCAGACGCGAGATGTGAATTACTTCGCACTATTCTGTTCTATTTTATTATGTTATATTACATCATGTTTTTTACTATACAATAGTTGTCTAGACTGTGACAAGGGCTCTGGAAATACGAGCTTCTTGTCTGCTAAATGAACAAAAGAAGGCTGTGCCATTACACAGCCATAGGCTTCTACAGGTAAACCTCACACAGCTGAGGTTACTACCTTATTGAAGATTAGGTTCCAATATATAATATAACCAGTTGATATTACAGGTTCAATACATTCATCTTAAATTGCACATATATATATATATATATATATATATATATTTTAAATCAGTAATCCAGTAATCAGGGCTGCATCTGTTTCCCACGTAAGCAGTTTAGTCAATTTGTCCTCTTTCAGCCTCTATGACCTAGGGTGCTAGTACTACCTCACAGCTTTGGTTGATGTTCCTCATTCTTCCTATATAGACACAGATGAACGCAGCATAGCATTAGTGCATCGCATTAGTAGAAACCAAGACTGTTCTCAGGGCATGCCTGGTTGTAGCTAGATATGCGTCGTGGACAATTTTTGATAACCCCTCCTTTCCTTAACCTAACTCTCATAACCTACCATGTTAATTATCCTAACCTGCTGCATAAGATCACCTAACCTGCTACGAAAAGTCACTTCTGCAAGTCAAAACCGGCAGACCTGCCCTGAGAACAGTCTTGGTTTCCACTAATGTGATATATATAGCCAGATGGATGCTAAACTGTAAACAGTGCTGCCTCTATATCATAACATGTCTTCTTCTTTATTAGCATATTGGATGAGTAACATTTCCTTCCTGTGTGCAGTAGCTGCTGATGCCTTATCTTTCACCTCTCTACCTCTATCTCCCTCTTTTTCTGTCTCTCCCACTACCCCCTTTTCTATCATGGCCTTCTCTTTCCCTTTGTTACCCTGCCAACTTTCATTTGACCACATACATACACACACGGATACACACGCACATGTACACATACAGGCCGACTGACATAAACACATGCACACTACAGACACACAGACACTACAACACCTACACACCCTCTCTTTAATCTCTGTATGGCAGCCAGCCGCTCTTTTGATCTTGCTGCTGGTCCTCACCTGGGCTGCTGCATGCTCTGGGCCTTGTGGGCCTGTTCTCCTTGGTTAGGGTCTTTAGCTGCTTTAAACTGCTGTTAACTGGAGTTCAGTGGGCTGAGGCCATCCCAGCTCACTGTAAACACTATAGCCTCCCAACAGGACCACATCTAAGTCACACCATTCTGGTAAACACCCATATTGAGTTTGTAGCTAAACTCTTTATTCAGTGACTGTTTTTTCAACTAATCCATTACAGTGTGTGATTGGTGGTCAAGAAAGTCAATCATTTATAATATACACTGCTCAAAAAAATAAAGGGAACACTTAAACAACACAATGTAACTCCAAGTCAATCACACTTCTGTGAAATCAAACTGTCCACTTAGGAAGCAACACTGATTGACAATAAATGTCACATGCTGTTGTGCATATGGAATAGACAACAGGTGGAAATTATAGGCAATTAGCAAGACACCCCCAATAAAGGAGTGGTTCTGCAGGTGGTGACCACAGACCACTTCTCAGTTCCTATGCTTCCTGGCTGATGTTTTGGTCACTTTTGAATGCTGGCGGTGCTTTCACTCTAGTGGTAGCATGAGACGGAGTCTACAACCCACACAAGTGGCTCAGGTAGTGCAGCTCATCCAGGATGGCACATCAATGCGAGCTGTGGCAAGAAGGTTTGCTGTGTCTGTCAGCGTAGTGTCCAGAGCATGGAGGCGCTACCAGGAGACAGGCCAGTACATCAGGAGACGTGGAGGAGGCCGTAGGAGGGCAACAACCCAGCAGCAGGACCGCTACCTCCGCCTTTGTGCAAGGAGGAGCAGGAGGAGCACTGCCAGAGCCCTGCAAAATGACCTCCAGCAGGCCACAAATGTGCATGTGTCTGCTCAAACGGTCAGAAACAGACTCCATGAAGGTGGTATGAGGGCCCGACGTCCACAGGTGAGGGTTGTGCTTACAGCCCAACACCATGCAGGACGTTTGGCATTTGCCAGAGAACACCAAGATTGGCAAATTCGCCACTGGCACCCTGTGCTCTTCACAGATGAAAGCAGGTTCACACTGAGCACATGTGACAGACATGACAGAGTCTGGAGACGCCGTGGAGAACGTTCTGCTGCCTGCAACATCCTCCAGCATGACCGGTTTGGCGGTGGGTCAGTCATGGTGTGGGGTGGCATTTCTTTGGGTGCTCGCCAGAGGTAGCCTGACTGCCATTAGGTACCGAGATGAGATCCTCAGACCCCTTGTGAGACCATATGCTGGTGCGGTTGGCCCTGGGTTCCTCCTAATGCAAGACAATGTAGACCTCATGTGGCTGGAGTGTGTCAGCAGTTCCTGCAAGAGGAAGGCATTGATGCTATGGACTGGCCCGCCCGTTCCACAGACCTGAATCCAATTGAGCACATCTGGGACATCATGTCTCGCTCCATCCACCAACGCCACGTTGCACCACAGACCGTCCAGGAGTTGGCGGATGCTTTAGTCCAGGTCTGGGAGGAGATCCCTCAGGAGACCATCCGCCACCTCATCAGGAGCATGCCCAGGCGTTGTAGGGAGGTTATACAGGCACGTGGAGGCCACACACACTACTGAGCCTCATTTTGACTTGTTTTAAGGACATTACATCAAAGTTGGATCAGCCTGTAGTGTGGTTTTCCACTTGAATTTTGAGTGTGACTCCAAATCCAGACCTCCATGGGTTGATAAATTGGATTTCCATTGATTATTTTCCCGTGATTTTGTTGTCAGCACATTCAACTATGTAAAGAAAAAAGTATTTAATAAGATTATTTATTTCATTCAGATCTAGGATGTGTTATTTTAGTGTTCCCTTTATTTTTTTGAGCAGTGTATTTTGTACTTTGAGGAAGAAATATGAGTCCTCAAACCTAAAATTCACCATGCATTGAAAGTGTTAGATTAGCTGATATTGATCTACATTTGAAGGGTAAATGGCTTGAAGGGTAAGTGCAGCTCCAAAAACCATCAAGTGCTGTGATGAAACTGGCTTTCATGAGGACCGCCACAGGAAAGGAAGACCCAGAGTTACCGCTGCTGCAGAGCATAAGTTCATTAGAGTTAACTGCACCTCAAATAAATGCTTCACAGAGTTCAAGTAACAGACACATCTCAACATCAACTGTTCAGAGGAGACTGTTAATCAGGCCTTCATGGTCGAATTGCTGCAAAGAAACCACTACTAAAGGACACCAATAAGAAGAAGAGACTTGCTTGGGCCAAGAAACATGAGCAATGGACATTAGACCTGTGGAAATTTGTCCTTTGGTCTGATGAGTCCAAATTTGAGATTTTTGGTTCCAACCGCCGTGTCTTTGTGAGATGCAGAGTAGGTGAACGGATGATCCCTGCATGTGTAGATCCCACCGTGAAGCATGGAGGAGGAGGTGTGATGGTGTGTTTTTTTGTTGTTGCTGGTGACACTGTCAGTGATTTATTTAGAACTCAAGGCACACTTAAGCAGCATGGCTACCACAGCATTCTGCAGCGATACGCCATCCCATCTGGTTTGCTCTTAGTCGGACTATAATGTGTTTTTCAACAGGCTGTGTAAGGGCTATTTGACCAAGGAGAGTGATGGAGTGCTGCATCAGATGACCTGGCCTCCACAATTACCCGACCTCAACCCAATTGAGATGGTTTGGGATGAGTTAGACCACAGAGTTAATTTTTAATTTTTTACATTTATTTAACTAGGCAAGTCAGTTAAGAACAAATTCTTATTTACAATGACGGCCTAGGAACAGTGGGTTAACTGCCTTTTTCAGGGGCTGAACGACAGATTTTTACCATGTCAGCTCGGGGATTCGATCTAGCAACCTTTCAGTTACTTTTAACAGTGAGAGACAGAATAACAACAAAAGAATCCAGAAAAACGCATGTCAAAAATGTTATAAATTGATTTGCATTTTAATGAGGGAAATAATTATTTGACCCCCTCTTAATCAGAAAGATTTCTGGCTCCCAGGTGTCTTTTATACAGGTAACGAGCTGAGATTAGGAGCACACTCTTAAAGGGAGTGCTCCTAATCTCAGTTTGTTACCTGTATAAAAGACACCTGTCCACAGAAGCAATCAATCAATCAGATTCCAAACTCTCCACCATGGCCAAGACCAAAGAGCTCTCCAAGGATGTCAGGGACAAGATTGTAGACCTACACAAGGCTGGAATGGGCTACAAAACCATCGCCAAGCAGCTTGGTGAGAAGGTGACAACAGTTGGTGCGATTATTCGCAAATGGAAGAAACACAAAAGAACTGTCAATCTCCCTCGGCCTGGGGCTCCATGCAAGATCTCACCTCGTGGAGTTGCAATGATCATGAGAACGGTGAGGAATCAGCCCAGAACTACACGGGAGGATCTTGTCAATGATCTCAAGGCAGCAGGGACCATACTCACCAAGAAAACAATTGGTAACACACTACGCCGTGAAGGACTGAAATCCTGCAGCGCCCGCAAGGTCCTCTTGCTCAAGAAAGCACATATACATGCCCGTCTGAAGTTTGCTAATGAACATCTGAATGATTCAGAGGACAACTGGGTGAAAGTGTTGTGGTCAGATGAGACTAAAATGGAGCTCTTTGGCATCAACTTAACTCGCCGTGTTTGAAGGAGGAGGAATGCTGCCTATGACCCCAAGAACACCATCCCCACTGTCAAACATGGAGGTGGAAACATTATGCTTTGGGGGTGTTTTTCTGCTAAGGGGACAGGACAACTTAACTGCATCAAAGGGACGATGGACGGGGCCATGTACCGTCAAATCTTGGGTGAGAACCTCCTTCCCTCAGCCAGGGCATTGAAAATGGGTCGTGGATGGGTATTCCAGCATGACAATGACCCAAAACACACGACCAAGGCAACAAAGGAGTGGCTCAAGAAGAAGCACATTAAGGTCCTGGAGTGGCCTAGCCAGTCTCCAGACCTTAATCTCATTGAAAATCTGTGGAGGGAGCTGAAGGTTCGAGTTTGACAAACGTCAGCCTCGAAACCTTAATGACTTGGAGAAGATCTGCAAAGAGGAGTGGGACAAAATCCCTCCTGAGATGTGTGCAAACCTGGTGGCCAACTACAAGAAACGTCTGACCTCTGTGATTGCCAACAAGGGTTTTGCCACCAAGTACTAAGTCATGTTTTGCAGAGGGGTCAAATACTTATTTCCCTCATTAAAATGCAAATCAATTTATAACATTTTTGACATGTGCTGTTCTGGATTTTTTTGTTGTTATTCTGTCTCTCACTGTTCAAATAAACCTACCATTAAAATTATAGGACTGATCATTTCTTTGTCAGTGGGCAAACGTACAAAATCAGCAGGGGATCAAATTCTTCTTTCCCTTACTGTAGCCCATCCAACTACCTACCTCATCCCCATATTGTTTTTAATTACTTTTTTCTGCTCTTTTGCACACCAGTGTTTCTACTTGCACATTATCATCTGCACATCTATCACTCCAGTGTTAATTTGCGAAATTGTAATTACTTTGCTACTATGATCTATTTATTGTCTTACCTTCTTACTCTATTTGCACACACTGTAAATAGATTTTTTTATTGTTTTATTGAGTGTACTTTTGTTTATCCCATGTGTAACTCTGTGTTGTTGTTTGTGTCGCACTGCTTTGCTTTATCTTGGCCAGGTCGCAGTTGTAAATGAGAACTTGTTCTGAACTGGCCTACCTGGTTAAATAAAGGTGAAATAAAAAAATATATATATATTAGAGGTCTGACAACACTGCATCTTTTTGTTATTTTGACCATTTGTCATTTTCTGCAAATAAATGCTCTAAATGACAATATATTTTTTTTAATTTGGGAGAAATGTTGTCTGTAGTTTATAGAATAAAACAAACATTTTCATTTTACCCAAACACATACCTATAAATAGTAAAACCAGAGAAACTGATAATTTTGCAGTGGTCTCTTAATTCTTTCCAGAGCTGTGTATATATATATATATATATATATTTTTTTTTTTTCTCTCTCTCTCTTGATCTCTGTTCCTCCCTCTCTCCCTCCCTCCCCTGGGGTTTGTATCCAGACAGAGCCCCCCAGACATCTGACTGACTCAATACCAGCTCAAAGCCTGTCGTCATTGGGACAGCTGGACTAAACAACACCAGTAAATCCATAAGGGCACTACTGCTACTGGTGTTTCAGTCTGGAGAAAAATAGTTTGAGCGGCGGTGGCACTGCATTGAATTGGTAGTGTGAGTGTGGGATGTAATGCCTACTCTGATCAATTCACTGATATTTCTTAGAGGTCCTCTCTTGTAAAGACCACTCTGGTGAGGTAAACATGCCCATAGGCTTTTATTCTGCTTCCAATAGGGTTTCTGACAAATGTGATGTTAATTACCTTCTAGTTACTTTCTTACTGTCATACTCCACAGTCTGTGTACCTAAGAGGCAACAGAGAGAGAGACTTTATGAATCCTTTAGTATGTATGGTATCCCACCTTGGCAGATAGTATGCTGCATAAGTTATTCAAATTATTAGTATTACAACTGCACATTCTGTTGATTAAAGCTGTTGAGAGCCGTCAGAAATCAATACATGAATGCAATTGGGGTTGCTAAGGCAACAGCCTTAAGTTTACATATATGCACACTATAGAGGCAAACATATTCAAAAAGATTAACACCCCCCCCCCCCCCCCCCCCCCCAAGTCCAGGTTGTTGTCCCTCGGTACTGCAGTTCCTCTGTTTAGCATTCACACTCATCCCTGGTCTGTGAGTCGTGGCATCAATTCCCCTCCCATCCATTATTCAAGGCTGTGTGGCTGTGAGATCCATGGACCTGGATCCAAACAAGTTCCAAAATACCCACAGGCAGCACCGTTGCGCTAGCGGCCATGTCTAGGTTAGCGGCCATGTCTAGGTTAGCGGCCATGTCTAGGTTAGCGGCCATGTCTAGGTTAGCGGCCATGTCTACTGATGCTAATGCTAGCAGTGCTGCACTAGCCAGAGTTAAGTGCTCTGACCTAATTACTATTATTATTATTTTTATATATATTTTTTTTACCTTTATTTAACTAGGAAAGTCAGTTAAGAACAAATTCTTATTTACAATGATGGCCTAATGCTATCCTTAGCTTTCCTGTTGGTGCTGTAGACGTGTGTGCCTGTCTGCTGTTAGTGTTTAGTGATGGTGTTAACAGTGATGATCTCTGGCTGGGATGTCTGGGTTGCTGTGGTAGGATGTGTTGGGTCTATGTGGATGTACCAGCTGTATGAGAGGCCAGGCGGGCAGCAGTGCAGCGCATGCTGTGTCTGGACGTGTGTTAACGCTACAGCAGGCTGGCAGGAAGCCCCTGACACCCAAAGCGGTGCCGTCTCACGCCTGGCTGACTGCATGATAAGAGAGAGAATAGTGGAGGAGAGGGCGAATGAGAACGATGGAGAGTGAGTGTGTTTGTGGGGTTTGTGTGTGTGTGTGTGAGCGAGAGAGATAAAGATAGTGTGTGAGTGTCTGGGCTCTCAGCTGGCAAACGAAGTCTGTGTTAGAATATTCACATTGCATCCCTTCTTATGTAACATTGAAACACTAACGGAGGGACAGCATGTGGCACACACACACACACACACACACACACACCACACACACACACACACACACACACGCGCACACACACACACACACACACACACACACACACACACACACACCACACACACACACACACACACACACACACACACACACACACACACGAAATCTTTTAAATGAATAGTATTTATTATTATGTTTTCATCAGAAACACACAATTTTCCACACAGTCAACAATCCAACACACCTTGTGTATGTTGTCCTCCTCTGTTTCAGGGGTCATTAGTTTAGCTGCAGCAGGAGGTGCTAATTTACACTAATGTCCTGTCAAACCAAGCAAGAGTTTTCCCTCGAGAATATACCATCAAAGAAAGGGAGAGAGAGGTGGAGAGTGCAAGAGAAAGAGAAGTGGAGAGAGGTATGGAGAGAATTAGTCTTTGCTCAGGTTATTAGTTCAGAGCTTGCCCTCACCGTGTGTTTGAGGGTAAATTGACATGTGTGTTTCTGTATGTGTTTCTCTCTATCAGAAAGCAGCAGCAGGGGCTGGAACTCAAATGATATGATAGTTTGTTCTTGTCTGTCCCTGCTGCTGTTTATTACTACCATACGTATTTCATCCTCTAGTCTAAATAAACTTGCCACTCACAGGTTTAGTTTATTTTCCCTTGCTCTAACTGTACAAGCACTAACCCCGCATGCCGTTTATCTATCCCAGTTATCCACAGGTTTCAATAACTATGCTATGTATACTACGTTATGTACTACATTGTTGGTAGCAAATATCTATCACTGTGTTGTGCCTTTAACGGTGAAACAAGCAGACTTCCAAAACATGTATTACTTGCAGATCTATGTAGCAAACCATCTTATGAATTTCATATTTCATAGCCTACAGTCACTGATAAGATGTAACAATCCAATCCATAGTGGTTTTCATACATTATTCAGCCCTGCCTCTCTGTCTCCTCAGAAGACCACAGGACTACAGAGAGTCTCTGCTGTCTTCACTGCCTTTAATTAGAACCTGGTTTACAAAGGTTCATAGAAATGTTATGTTTAGTGTGTGTTTGTTAAGTGTTTGTGTGTGTTAGGTGTATTTGGGTACGTGTTTGTGTGCGTCACCAGGTAAAGTGCTCTCTGACATTCAGAGTGGTGGTTGTTTGACATGCTGGCTCAGCTTCAAGACTGTCTTTCTGTCATTACCAAGGTCAGCAGTGTATGGCTCCTAGTTACTCCCTGTGAGGATTCATTTTAGTTTTGTCTCCGTCTTATTCCCCCTTCAACTTGACCTTTGTGTTTTGACTCTTTTTGTACCTCCACCTCTCTTGTCTTGACTCCTGTGCCACCTTCTCATTTGTTGTCACTCCTTTTGTTCCCCTTCTCTCTCTAGGGATGCACCGGTATGACATTTTTGGCCGATACCGATATCCGATATTTTCCTTGCAATATAAACGATACCGATAACCGATATTTAAAATCTTAGCATCCTTTTAAGCATTCTAGTACAGTTAAATAGTTAACACACGGACGCAGCGGACTAAGCCACTGCATCTCAGTGCAAGAGTTGTCACTACAGTCCCTGATTCGAATCCAGGCAGTATCACGGCTGTGATTGGGAGTTCCATAGGGTCGGCGCACAATTGGCCCAGCGTCGTTCAGGTTTGGCTGTCTTTGTAAATAAGAATTTGTTCTTAACTGACTTTCCTAGTGAAATAAAGGTTACACACACACACACACATCACACACACACACACACACACACACACACACACACACACACACACACACACACACACACCGCACACACACGCACACACTCGCACACACTCGCACACACTCGCACACACACACACGAACCATACACCCAATGACCAAAAAGTTATTTTGTTGGCATTTACGTATGTCCCCATTACCAGTAAAACATAATCAAAACCTATTTCTTTCACCTACTTGCTGTGCTGTTTCATTGTTAATTTATTCAGTTTCAACCAGGATTTCATGATACATGTCAAGCAGTGAAGTTTCAGCTGTCTGTCTGATGCCTCTCTTCCTCGGTGCGCACTGTCACTGTGTCCGTTTCCATCTTGTCCAGCTGTGTATGTAACATTTCACGTAAACCCTGTTTCTTGTCTGCAACGAAGTAGCAGTCCTTGTACCTAGCATCGAGATTGATGGTGACACAGTAGAGGCTCAGAGAGAATGCCACTGAATTGCTTGTTCACAGCCTTGAGGACTTTTGTAAGTTTTAACCCCCCGGTCTGTCTGCAGTTTTGTTGAGCAGCGTTTCAGTGCCATGACAGAAGGTATCACGCCTGCTGCTGACACAGTTGCTTAGCTTATTCCTCCTGTCAGTTGTTCGAATGGCGCTAGGAGTGTGTTCATGTTTCAAACATGTTCTCAAATGTCATTGAAGTGGCAGCAGCGGTATGAGAACCAACACATTCTTGAACATGCAATACGGCTTTCCTCAGTACGAAATCCTTGTCGACCCACTGTGCTGTCAGACTCAGCATGCTCATAGGGCTGACATCGCTGGTCCAAATGTCAGTCGGAAAGCTAATAGCAATGACCTCAGATGTATGTTTCAACAATACTGTGTAACTCCGGTAGGGCAACATCTGAAAAATAGTGTGTACCGGCGCTCGACCAGTCGGCGAAAGCCAACATCCACAACAGAGAAGGGTTGATTGTCAAGGGCATTGAATTCCTTTATCTTGGCGTTAATGGATTTTGCCTTTGAGTTGTCTCGCTGAAATGTTCTTACTCTTTCAAATGTCTGCTGGACTTGAACTTGTTTAGTTGTTGGAAGTGTGTGCTTAGTATTTTTCTGCTTTTATGTGTAGCGCTGTATTTTTTTGTGGCGTCATTACGTCATCTACCTACGTTATATAGGTATGCACGTCATCTCCCTACGTTATATAGGTATGCACCTCATCTACCTACGTTATATAGGTATGCTCGTCATCTACCTACGTTATATAGGTATGCTCGTCATCTACCTACGTTATATAGGTATGCACGTCATCTCCCTACGTTATATAGGTATGCACCTCATCTCCCTACGTTATATAGGTATGCTCGTCATGTACCTACGTTATATAGGTATGCACGTCATCTCCCTACGTTATATAGGTATGCACCTCATCTCCCTACGTTATATAGGTATGCTCGTCATCTACCTACGTTATATAGGTATGCTCGTCATCTACCTACGTTATATAGGTATGCTCGTCATCTACCTACGTTATATAGGTATGCACGTCATCTACCTACGTTATATAGGTATGCACGTCATCTACCTACGTGATATAGGTATGCACGTCATCTACCTACGTTATATAGGTATGCACGTCATCTACCTACGTTATATAGGTATGCACGTCATCTACCTACGTTATATAGGTATGCACGTCATCTACCTACGTGATATAGGTATGCACGTCATCTACCTACGTTATATAGGTATGCCGCACCCCGTGGGCACGTCTCACCTACGTGGGCCGTCATCACCTACGGTATGGGCACGTCATCTACCTACGTTATATAGGTATGCACGTCATCTACCTACGTTATATAGGAGCCGTCACACCTCGGGCTCGTCATCTACCTACGTTATATAGGTATGCTCATCATCTACCTACGTTATATAGGTATGCACATCATCTACCTACGTTATATAGGTATGCTCGTCATCTACCTACGTTATATAGGTATGCACGTCATCTACCTACGTTATATAGGTATGCACGTCATCTACCTACGTTATATAGGTATGCACGTCATCTACCTACGTTATATAGGTATGCACGTCATCTACCTACGTTATATAGGTATGCTCGTCATCTACCTACGTTATATAGGTATGCACGTCATCTACCTACGTTATATAGGTATGCACCTCATCTACCTACGTTATATAGGTATGCACCTCATCTACCTACGTTATATAGGTATGCACGTCATCTACCTACGTTATATAGGTATGCACGTCATCTACCTACGTTATATAGGTATGCACGTCATCTACCTACGTTATATAGGTATGCACGTCATCTACCTACATTATATAGGTATGCTCGTCAGCTTTAACAATGGTTTTGCACATCGGCGTTAAACTAGACATCGTGCCGATGTTGGCATTTTTAGCTAATATCGTCCGATGTCCGATATGTTCACAGATATATCGTGCATCCCTCCCTCTCTCCTTCTCTCTCTCTCCCATACCCCTTCCTTCCCTCTCTCTCTCCCGTACTCCTTCTCTCTCTCTCCCATACCCCTTCCTTCCCTCTCTCTCTCCCGTACCCCTCCTCTCCCCTCCCCTCCTCCTCCCCCCCGTACCCCCTCTCTCCGTCCCCTCTCTCTCCCTGTACCCCTTCTCTCACTCCCGTACATCATTTTTACTTCTTTACCGTTCGTGTGAAACAGTATCATATATTTTCTGAATTTTCTCCATATTGTGTAACTTTCCCTGTATTCCACTAGCCCACTTTAGCTGCCAGGTCTTATGCTGACTCTGTGAGGATATGTAGGCTTTAGGTCAGAGGTCAAAAGTCACTATGTAGAGAGAAACAGCCATATCCATCTATCCCTGCCTCAGGCCTGAGAACATCATGGCTGTGGAGAGTGAGCCGTAATGGCTACCCCACTGCCAGCAGTTTCTCCTCCTACAATACAGAGTATAATGGATCCATCCCCAGCTCTCAGACAGCGGCTCAGTTATGGGGACCCGTTTAATACTCTTAATGTAATCAAATTCGTTCAATTACAAAGCCCCAAACACTTCACTGTGTGCATTAATATAGATGAAGGTTTGCTAACGCTATGCAAACACAGCACTGCGGCCAGCTGTGGTGAAATGACTCATTTTCAGTTGTTCTGTTTTAGCAAAGAAGAATAAATGTTTGTGAATGTTCTCTTGGCTTTATTTGAATGCTTGCTGTTTTCATTATTCTGTTTTGAAAGCTCCGTTCTTATTTAAATGTGTATTCATTCCTCTATTTTGACTGTCAAGTTTGTGTGTGTATGTCTGTGTCTAGCTGTGTTTGGATACATGCTGGGTCATTGTTCAGTGATGCCTGTTTACTCTGTTCTGTCCAACAGTAAAGGAAATCTAGCAAGTCATCTCTTTCCCCACTTCAATCTGTCTCGCTTTCTTGTAAAACACAACACAGAGAGAGAGGAGACAGTCATTATGACTGGTACAGTAGCATGTCTCTGACACAGAGAGAGAGAGGAGACAGTCATTATGGCTGGTACAGTAGCATGTCTCTGACACACCGAGAGAGAGAGAGAGGAGACAGTCATTATGGCTGGTACAGTAGCATGGGGGGGGAGACAGTCATTATGGCTGGTACAGTAGCATGTCTCTGACACACCGAGAGAGAGAGAGAGGAGACAGTCATTATGGCTGGTACAGTAGCATGTCTCTGACATACCGAGAGAGAGAGAGAGAGGAGACAGTCATTATGACTGGTACAGTAGCATGTCTCTGACACAGAGAGAGAGAGAGAGAGAGAGAGAGAGAGAGAGAGAGAGGAGACAGTCATTATGACTGGTACAGTAGCATGTCTCTGACACATAGAGAGAGAGAGAGGAGACAGTCATTATGGCTGGTACAGTAGCATGTCTCTGACACAGAGAGAGGAGACAGTCATTATGGCTGGTACAGTAGCATGTCTCTGACACAGAGAGAGAGAGAGAGAGAGAGAGAGAGGAGAGAGTCATTATGACTGGTACAGTAGCATGTCTCTGACACAGAGAGAGGAGACAGTCATTATGGCTGGTACAGTAGCATGTCTCTAACACATAGAGAGAGAGAGAGGAGACAGTCATTATGGCTGGTACAGTAGCATGTCTCTGACACAGAGAGAGAGAGAGAGAGAGAGAGGAGACAGTCATTATGGCTGGTACAGTAGCATGTCTCTGACACAGAGAGAGAGAGAGAGAGGAGACAGTCATTATGGCTGGTACAGTAGCATGTCTCTGACACAGAGAGAGAGAGAGAGGAGACAGTCATTATGGCTGGTACAGTAGCATGTCTCTGACACAGAGAGAGAGAGAGAGGAGACAGTCATTATGACTGGTACAGTAGCATGTCTCTGACACAGAGAGAGAGAGAGGAGACAGTCATTATGACTGGTACAGTAGCATGTCTCTGACACAGAGAGAGAGAGAGAGGAGACGGTCATTATGACTGGTACAGTAGCATGTCTCTGACACAGAGAGAGAGAGAGGAGACAGTCATTATGGCTGGTACAGTAGCATGTCTCTAACACATAGAGAGAGAGAGAGAGAGGAGACAGTCATTATGACTGGTACAGTAGCATGTCTCTGACACAGAGAGAGAGAGAGAGAGAGAGAGAGAGAGAGGAGAGAGTCATTATGACTGGTACAGTAGCATGTCTCTGACACAGAGAGAGGAGACAGTCATTATGGCTGGTACAGTACCATGTCTCTAACACATAGAGAGAGAGAGAGAGAGGAGACAGTCATTATGGCTGGTACAGTAGCATGTCTCTGACACACAGAGAGAGAGAGAGAGGAGACAGTCATTATGGCTGGTACAGTAGCATGTCTCTGACACACAGAGAGAGAGAGAGAGGAGACAGTCATTATGGCTGGTACAGTAGCATGTCTCTGACATACCGAGAGATACAAGAGACAGAGAGAGTAGGGCTGTGACGGTCATATAATTTTGGATGACAGTTATATGACCACGGTCACTGTTATTATCATTTGAATAGAAAATAATGGTTTTGACAGTTATTTTATTTTCATGACGGTCTTCATCCATAACCGTTGGTCACATGATTATACGGTAATGGTGCCACCCCTACAGGAGGGAGAGAGACGGCAAAAGCGAGAAGAAGAGTCCCCTAAGCAAGCTGGTCCTGGGTCTCTGTTCACAAACACACCCCCCACAGAGCCCCAGGACAGCAACACAATTAGACCCAACCAAATCATGAGAAAACAAAAAGATAATTACTTGACACATTAGAAAAATGTACAAAAATATTTAATGCTATTTGGCCCTAAACAGAGAGTACACAGTGCCAGAATACCTGACCACCGTGACTGACCCAAAATAAAGGAAAGCTTTGACTATATACAGACTCAGTGAGCATAGCCTTAATATTGAGAAAGGCCTCCGTAGGCAGACCTGGCTCTCAAGAGAAGACAGGCTATGTGCACACTGCCCACAAAATGAGGAGGAAACTGGGCTGCACTTTCTAACCTCCTGCCCAATGTATGACCATATTAGAGACACATATTTCCCTCAGATTATACAGACCCACAAAGAATTTGAAAACAAATCCAATTTGATTAACTCCCATATCTACTGGGTGAAATACCACAGTGTGCCATCACAGCAGCAAGATTTGCGACCTGTTGCCACAAGAAAAGGTCAACCAGTGAAGAACAAACACCATTGTAAATACAACCTATATTTATGTTTATTTATTTTCCATTTTGTACTTTAAATATTTGCATATCATTAAAACACTGTATATAGACATAATATGACATATGAAATGTCTTTATTATTTTGGAACTTTTGTAAGTGTAATGTTTACTGTTAATGTTGTATTGTTTATTATCTATTTCACATGCTTTGGCAATGTAAACACATGTTTCCCATGACAATAAAGCCCCTTAAATTGAAAAAAAGGAAATTGAGAAGGAAAGAGATGGAGAAAGGGATAGCCCTAAGAGAGGGAGAGAGAGAAGGAAAGAGATGGAGAAAGGGATAGCCCTAAGAGAGGGAGAGAGAGAAGGAGAGAGATGGAGAAAGGGATAGCCCTGAGAGAGGGAGAGAGAGAAGGAAATAGATGGAGAAAGGGATAGCCCTAAGAGAGAGAGAGAGAGAGAGAGAAGGAGAGATGGAGAAAGGGACAGCCCTAAGAGAGGGAGATAGAGAAGGAGAGATGGAGAAAGGGACAGCCCTAAGAGAGGGAGAGAGAGAAGGAGAGATGGAGAAAGGGATAGCCCTAAGAGAGGGAGAGAGAGAAGGAAAGAGATGGAGAAAGGGATAGCCCTAAGAGAGGGAGAGAGAGAAGGAGAGATGGAGAAAGGGACAGCCCTAAGAGAGGGAGAGAGAGAAGGAGAGATGGAGAAAGGGACAGCCCAAAGAGAGGGAGAGAGAGAAGGAAAGAGATGGAGAAAGGGACAGCCCTAAGAGAGGGAGAGAGAGAAGGAGAGATGGAGAAAGGGACAGCCCTAAGAGAGGGAGAGAGAAGGAGAGATGGAGAAAGGGATAGCCCTAATAGAGGGAGAGAGAAGGAGAGATGGAGAAAGGGATAGCCCTAATAGAGGGAGAGAGAAGGAAAGAGATGGAGAAAGAAACAGAGCGAGACAATGAAAGTGAACAGTGATGAGGGGAGAGGGAAGGAGAGTGTAGTATCCTAGTGTGATCAGATGCTCTATGAGTGAACAGTGATGAGGGAAGGAGAGTGTAGTATCCTAGTGTGATCAGATGCTCTATGAGTGAACAGTGATGAGGGAAGGAGAGTCTAGTATCCTAGTGTGATCAGATGCTCCATGAGTGAACAGTGATGAGGGGAGAGGGAAGGAGAGTGTAGTAACCCCTGGGGGCCTGCTGAATGACTTAGGGGTAGTTGAGCCTCACACTCCCCGCTCCCACTCACCTGTCTTCAGGCAGACTGATGAGGCTAGGTGTGTCTCCTCCCAGAGCCATGGAGAATAGAGCACTACAACTCACAGACATAGAAGTCTTTTAAACGTCCTTTTCTGTGCCTCAGATAATTACATAGTACTTTGCAGTGGTGTGTGTGTGTGTGTGTGTGTGTGTGTGTGTACGTGTGTGAATAAGTGTGTTTGTTGGGGGTGGGGATGTGTACTGAAACCTATCTGTTTGTGTGCACAGTCCTGTTTATGTATTGTTAATACTGCCCACAGGGGAGCTCATTTAACCATCTCTGTATAACTGGAGAGGAGAGTGAGGGAGAGCAGGAGAGGTGAGGGGTGGGGGGAAGGAAGGATAGAGAGTCATTTTATTAGCTCTTTCATTGCCAGGACAACCTTGGATTTAGGACATTGAGATGCTACAATAAAGAGACCCTGTCCTTGGGCTGGGAGGTTTGGTGCTGACAGACCCATGCCAGTCTGGAGGTCACTGTGGGAAGATTGGTTCAGAGGGACCCATGCCAGTTTGGAGGTCACTGTGTAAGGCTTGGTGCAGAGGGACCCATGCTAGTCTGGACGTCACTGTGTAAGGCTTGGTTCAGAGGGACCCATGCCAGTCTGGAGGTCACTGTGTAAGGCTTGGTTCAGAGGGACCCATGCCAATCTGGAGGTCACTGTGTAAGGCTTGGTGCAGAGGGACCCATGCCAGTCTGGAGGTCACTATGTAAGGCTTGGTGCAGAGGGACCCATGCCAATCTGGAGGTCACTGTGTAAGGCTTGGTGCAGAGGGACCCATGCCAGTCTGGAGGTCACTATGTAAGGCTTGGTGCAGAGGGATCCCATGCCAGTCTGGAGGTCACTGTGTAAGGCTTGGTGCAGAGGGATCCCATGCCAGTCAGAGTTCACTGCTGACTGGAGGTCAGGTCCTTCCTAATGTAGACCATGGTCACAGTGACAGTGTGTCAAGGTCAGGAAGAAGTGGTGCACCTGTGTTGACAGTCTGGAGATGAAGACTATTGAGGTATAGTGAGAGATATAATGGTCAGGGTGAAGAGAGATACAGAGAGGGGCGAGAGAGTGGATATGATCAAGACAGAGGTCAACAGTCAGCAGGTTCAGAGAGAGTCAAGAACAGGGTGGAAGGGATAAGTTAGGACATTTCCTCCAGCCAGGTCAGGCAAGACATCTCCTCCAGCCAGGTTAGGCAGGACATTTCCTCCAGCCAGGTCAGGCAAGACATCTCCTCCAGCCAGGTCAGGCAAGACATCTCCTCCAGCCAGGTCAGGCAAGACATCTCCTCCAGCCAGGTCAGGCAAGACATCTCCTCCAGCCAGGTCAGGCAAGACATCTCCTCCAGCCAGATCAGGCAGGACATGATATTAACTGGTGCTCCCTCTGGGAAGAAAAGGGAAAGTTTATTAAATCAAATTAAGTGGCTGGTTGGATGAGGCAAGACTAAAACCCATCGGTGCAGGAAGAGCTCTGTAATTGGTGTTCATAGTGTACAGTACGTCCAACCACATAAAAGCTCTGTTTTTTAATAGGTCCGGTACTATACCAGTATCACAATACTCATTAGTATCGTGGCAAGGTAACAAAACACGAAGCGGAATTAACCTCTTTAAGAAAACAGCCCTAATGTTGGAATCAAACATCATTATGTGTCACATTTATTTATTTCACACAATATTTTACATACAGCAGGGTTTTAAAGGACCAAATAGTTTGGTCTGCTTCATGTTTTTATTTTTGCCATGGAAAAAATATTGCCATACTTGTAACGGCTGTCATATAGAGGGGACCAAGGCGCAGCGTGTTGAGTGCTCATAATGACATTTATTTAAACTCAGAACACTAAAGGAAATAACAGAAGAGAAAACGATCAGCTCACAGTTCTGTTAGGTACTGAAGACTACACAGGATACAACTAAACAGAAAGAAACTGCCCACAAACTCACTAGAAAAAAACTAAACTTAAATATGATATCCAATTAGAGACAACGCGAACCAGCTGCCTCTAATTGGAGATCATCCCAAAAACCTCCAACATAGAAATAGAATACTAGAACTAAACATAGAAATAGAAAACCACCCAAAACACCCCCTGTCACGCCCTGACCTACTCTACTATAGAAAATGACATCTTACTAGGGTCATGACATGACAGTAACCCCCCCCCCCCCCCCCAAAGGTGCAGACTCCGAATGCAACTAAAAACAACAAAAGAAACCACAAAACAAAAGGGAGGGTAGGGTACGGAGGGTGATAATTGTCTATGGCGGCACTAGTGCAGTACCCAGAACCTTACTATCCAGCAGATCCTCCAGCAGCGGAGGTGGCTCCGGTTCGGGGTGTAACCCCCGCTCCGCCTGCAGATCCCTCTGCTTCTGTAACACTGGACCGTGGATCGTCGTCGGAGGAAGCGGACTGTAGATCACCGCCGCTGGAGGTTCTGGGCTGCAGGCCGCCGCTGGAGGTTTTGGGCTGCAGGCCGCCACTGGAGGTTTTGGGCTGCAGGCCACCGCTGGAGGTTTTGGGCTGCAGGCCGCCGCTGGAGACTCTGGGCTGCAGGCCGCCGCTGGAGACTCTGGGCTGCAGGCCGCCGCTGGAGACTCTGGGCGGCAGGCCGCCGCTGGAGACTCTGGGCTGCAGGCCGCCGCTGGAGACTCTGGGCTGCAGGCTGCCGCTGGAGACTCTGGACCGGGGAACTTCTCAGGAGGTCCCGGACCGTAGGCCGTGGGCCGTCTCAGGAGGTCCCGGACCGTGGGCCGTCTCAGGAGGTCCCGGACCGTGGGCCGTCTCAGGAGGTCCGGACCGTGGGCCGTCTCAGGAGGTCCCGGACCGTGGGCCGTCTCAGGAGGTCCCGGACCGTGGGCCGTCACTACAGGCTCCGCGCCGTGGATCGTCACTACAGGCTCCGCGCCGTGGATCGTCACTGGAGGTTCTGCGCCGTGGATCGTCACTGGAGGTTCCGTGCCGTGGATCGTCACTGGAGGTTCCGCGCCGTGGATCGTCACTGGAGGTTCCGCGCCGTGGATCGTCACTGGAGGTTCCGCGCCGTGGATCGTCACTGGAGGTTCCGCGCCGTGGATCGTCACTGGAGGTTCCGCGCCGTGGATCGTCACTGGAGGTTCCGCGCTGTGGATCGTCACTGGAGGCTTCGCGCCGTGGATCGTCTCTACAGGCTCCGGGCCATGGATCATCCCTACAGGCTTCTTGCCATAGATTATCCCTACAGGCTCCGGACCATGGATCATCCCTACAGGCTTCTTGCCATAGATTATCCCTACAGGCTCCGGACCATAGATCATCACTGGAGGCTTCTTTCGTGGAGCTGGAACAGGTCTCACTGGACTGGGGAGACGCACTAGAGACCGGGTGCGCAGAACTGGCACAGGGCGTACTGGGCTATGGAGGCGCACTGGAGGGAGAGTGCGAGGAGCAGGCACAGGACGTACTGAGCTATGGAGGCGCACTGGAGGGAGAGTGCGAGAGGCAGGCACATGCTCACCACGATAAGCACGGGGAGTTGGCTCAGGTGTCACCCCTGACCCCGCCAAACTACCCGTGTGCCCGGCAAAATTATTTTTTGGGGGGGGCTGCCTCTCGTTCTTCCCCGGCAGGCTTCGATATCTGTCCAATACCTGGCCCCAGTTTAGTCCAGTTTATCCTTTCTTTCCACTCCTCTATAGACCAGGTATCCATCTCCTCCCGGGCACGCTGCTTGATCCAATTGTGGTGGGCAGTTCTGTAACGGCTGTCGTATAGAGGGGACCAAGGCGCAGCGTGTTGAGTGCTCATAATGACGTTTATTTAAACTCAGAACACTAAAGGAAATAACAGAAGAGAAAACGATCAGCTCACAGTTCTTTTAGGTACTGAAGACTACACAGGATACAACTAAACAGAAAGCAACTGCCCACAAACTCACTAGAAAAAACCCCAACTTAAATATGATCTCCAATTAGAGACAACGCGAAACAGCTGCCTCTAATTGGAGATCATCCCAAAAACCTCCAACATAGAAATAGAATGCTAGAACTAAACATAGAAATAGAAAACATAGAAAACCACCCAAAACACCCCCTGTCACGCCCTGACCTACTCTACTGTAGAAAATAACATCTTACTAAGGTCAGGACGTGACAATACTAGTATAGTCACACCCCTACTTTTTACGTATCCACGTGGTATTCTATCTGGACGGTGCACGCTGATAGACGCAACAACAAGCAAACACTGATTTACAGTCTGTCTATCCACATGTCGGTAGACAGTTGTTGTAGTGACGTCATTAACATTCTATTGTCGTCCGACATCCAACTTGTTCTTGTCCTTATGAAAAACTATAGACACTAAAGGACAGCATCAGCAGTCTACCTAGCATCAACCTAGCAAGCCAGGCAACTAAAAGCTATTCTCTAAACAATGTTTTGGTTCGTTCCTAGCTAGTTAGCTAGCTGGCTAGGCAGTTGAAATAATGACCAGATTATAGCTGACATCTTAACTTCAGCTACTTTTTATTGATTATTACAGGAAAACACACCCACAACAACAACATTATTTACAAGGTAATGGAGCAGTATGACCGACAGTCACAGAGACTTCAACTGTTTTAATGTGCGATAAGGAAACTGACAGCTGTTGTGACGGTCTGCAGACATTCCACTGGAGCATAAATTCAGTGTTGTTTTGACCAGTGACACTTGTCCCATTCTAACTGTCTACAGACATGTCGTTAGACCAAGTATAAACTGACATTTAGAATACACAGGATAAGGTGAATATTGGTGATCCATCAGTAAGAGTATAGCAGCTGCCTGGCTCCTGTAGTCAACATTTAGTTTTGCCGCAAATTGCGTTGTGGTGTTTTGTAATGATTACATCCAGTTTGAAAGTGTCTCTGTATGCCCTCTGTACCCTGTATGCACTGTATGTTGTATGTACATGTAACTGCCAAAATAAAGGAAACACTTCAGTAAATGAGGGATACAAAGTATATTGAAAGCAGGTGCTTCCACACAGGTTTGGTTTCTGAGTTAATTAAGCAATCAACATCCCATCATGCTTAGGGTCATGTATAAAATGCCCAGTTGAACATTATTTTGGTTATCCTGGCTAGACAAAGAGATCACAGTGACTTTCAAAGAGGGGTCTTAAAGGGGTTTAAAGTGTGTGTGTGTCTGTCACCAGGTCTCAACCCAATTGAGATTCTGAGGTAGCGCCTGAGACAGCGTTTTCCACCACCATCATCGTTTTTTGTGGAAGAATGGTGTCACATTCCTCCAATAGACACCCAGACACTTGTAGAATATGAATCTGTTCTGGCTCGTGGTGGCCCAACGCTCTATTAAGACACTTTATGTTGGTGTTTCCTTTCTTTTGACAGCTACCTGTATGTACTGTATGTATATTTAAGCAATAAGGCACGAGGAGGTGTGGTATATGGCCAATATACCACGGCTAAGGACTGTTCTTAGGCACAACATAACGTGGAGTGCCTGGATACAGCCCTTAGCCGTGGTATATTGGCAATATACCACAATCCCTCGAGGTGCCTTATTGCTATTATAAACTGGTTATCAACGTAATTAGAGCAGTAAAAACAAATGTTTTGTCATACCCGTGGTATATGATCTGATATACCACGGCTGTCAGCCAATCAGCATTCAGTGCTCAAAACATCCATAAGCATATACTGTATGTATACTGAATGTATACCATAGAGTCTAGTTAATACTATGTGGACCAGCCAGCCCACGCCTTCCCATCCATGCTAGTGATTACTGTAGCTAATTAGAGTAGGCTTGCTTTGGTCTGTCTGGCCTCCCAGCTAGCAGCAGAAGCCCCATCATGTTTGTATGTGTGTCTCTCTCTGTGGCTGTGTGATGCTGTTGCTGCTATTACCACCACCCGCAGGCTTACAGTACTCATCACACACTGTTGCATTTCCTCTCTTATTGTCTTTCAGTTATTGGACTATGGGTCATGATCCTGCTTTGGGAGCTCAGTGACTGTGTCGGGTCTGCAGTGTGTGTGCGTGAGTGTGTGTGTTGCCTCACAGTTCCTCTGTGAAGGCTGACATAGACTATGAAATGAATTATGGATGTGTTCTCACCGCAGGCCTTGTCATTTACAAGAATATTGCCTACATTTTAGGTTTGATATTTCACCCACATACAAACACAGACATATACACACAGCCAGGCTCTTTTGAGTTATGTTATGGGACAATACTCTGTCTCTCTCTCTCTCTCTCTCTCTCTCTCTCTCTCTTCTCTCTCTCTATCTCTCTCTCTCTCTCTCTCTCTCTCTCTCTCTCTACTCTCTCTCTCTCTATCGCTCTCTCTCTCTCTCTCTCTCTCTTTCTCTCTATCGCTCTCTCTCTGTCTCTCTCTCTCTCTTTTTCTCTCTATCCCTCTCTCTCTGTCTATCTATCTCTTTCTCTCTCTCTTTCGCTCTCTCTCTGTCTCTCTCTCACTCTCTCTGTCTCTCTCTCTGTCTCTCTCTCTTTCTCTCTCTCTCTATCGCTCTCTCTCTGTCTCTATCTCTCTCTCTCTCTATCTCTCTCTGTCTCTCTCTCTGTCTCTCTCTGTCTCTCTCTGTCTGTCTCTCTCTCTCTCGCTCTCTCTGTCTCTCTATCTCTCTCTCTCTCTCGCTCTCTCTGTCTCTCTATCTCTCTCTCTCTCTCTCTCTCGCTCTCTCTGTCTCTCTCTGTCTGTCTCTCTCTGTCTCTCTCTCTTTCTCTCTCTCTTTCTCTCTCTCTCTATCACTCTCTCTCTGTCTCTCTCTCTCTTTTTCTCTCTCTCTCTCTCTCTCTCTCTCTCTCTCTCTCTCTCTCTATTTCTAGTCTATTGCATGCAGATGCAGTGTCATTGACAATATACTGCCTCGCACTCTGCATCCTTGTGATGTTCTGTTCTACTGTACTCCCTGACAGTCTGAGTGTCTCTCAAACACTCCAGTGACCTGTTATTAACCTGCTGTTTGGTCCTGATGCTGACACAGATGTGGGGCTTGGCCCGTCCCTGTGTTGTACCCTCTGGAGGTAGGGCTTTTAAGCATACACAGACCAGTACACAGCACAATACCTCTCATTTCAATCACAGCTCATCCGTGGAAATGTGAAGAAATGTGAGGTGGCCGTACAGAATGGCAGTGAAGGTAGATGATAAAGGGATAGATGGATGTGGCACCACTCTGACTGGCTCAGTTTGATGTGTTACTGTGCAGTGTGACTTCTGATGATGGGCTTTTATTATCTATCTATCTATATTATCTCCTCCACTCTCTCTCTCTCTCTCTGTCTCTCTCTCTGTCTCTGTGTGTCTCTCTCTCTCTGTCTCTCTCTCTCTGTCTCTATCTCAATTCAATTCAAGGGGCTTTATTGGCATGGGAAACATATGTTAACATTGTTAAAGCAAGTGAGGTAGATAATATACAAAAGTGAAATAAAATATACAAAATTGAAATAAACAATAAAAAATGAACAGTAAACATTACACTCACAGAAGTTCCAAAAGAATAAAGACATTACAAATGTCATATTATGTATATATACAGTGTTGTAACAATGTACAAATGGTTAAAGTACAAAATAGAAAATAAATAAACATAAATATGAGTTGTATTTACAATGGTGATTGTTCTTTACTGGTTGACCTTTTCTTGTGGCAAGAGGTCACAAATCTTGCTGCTGTGATGGTACACTGTGGTATTTCACCCAGTAGATATGGGGGTTTATCGAAATCGGGTTTGTTTTCGAATTCTTTGTGGATCTGTATAATCTGAGGGAAATATGTGTCTCTAATATGGTCATACATTGGGCAGGAGGTTAGGAAGTGCAGCCCAGTTTCCTCCTCATTTTGTGTGCGTGTGCACATAGCCTGTCTTCTCTTGAGAGCCAGGTCTGCCTACAGCGGCCTTTCTCAATATTAAGGCTATGCTCACTGAGTCTGTATATAGTAAAAGTTTTCCTTAAGTTTGGGTCAGTCACAGTGGTCAGGTATTATGCCACTGTGTACTCTCTGTTTAGAGCCAAATAGCATTCTAGTTTGCTCTGTTTTTTGTTAATTCTTTCCAATGTGTCAAGTAATTATCTTTTTGTATTCTAATGATTTGGTTGGGTCTAATTGTGTTGCTGTCCTGGGGCTCTGTGGGGTGTGTTTGTGAACAGAGCCCCAGGACCAGCTTGCTTAGGGGACTCTTCTCCAGGTTCATCTCTCTGTAGGTGATGGCTTTGTTATGGAAGGTTTGGGAATCGCTTCCTTTCAGGTGGTTGTAGAATTTAACGTCTCTTTTCTGGATTTTGATAGTTAGTGGGTATTAGCCTAATTCTGCTTTGCATGCATTATTTGGTGTTCTACGTTGTACGCTGAGGATATTGTTTTGCAGAATTCTGCATGCAGAGTCTCAATTTGGTGTTTGTCCCATTTTGTGAATTCTTGGTTGGTGAGCGGACCCCAGACCTCAATACCATAAAGGGCAATGGGTTCTTTAACTGATTCAAGTATTTTTAGCCAGATCCTAATTGGTATGTCAAATGTTATGTTCCTTTTGATGGCATAGAATGCCCTTCTTGCCTTGTCTCTCAGATTGTTCACAGCTTTGTAGAAGTTACCTGTGGCTCTGATGTTTAGGCCAAGGTAGGTATTTTTTTTTGTGTGCTCTAGGGCAACAGTGTCTAGATGGAATTTGTATTTGTGGTCCTGGCAACTGGACCTTTTTTGGAACACCATTATTTTGGTCTTACTGAGATTTACTGTCAGGGCCCAGGTCTGGCAGAATCTGTGCAGAATATCTAGGTGCTGCTGTAGGCCCTCCTTGGTTGGTGACAGAAGAACCAGATCTTCAGCAGTCAGTAGACATTTGACTTCAGATTCTAGTAGTGTGAGGCCGGGCCCTTCAGACTTTTCTAGTGCCCTCACCAATTCGTTGATATATATGTTGAAGAGGGTGGGGCTCAAGCTGCATCCCTGTCTCACCCCACGGCCCTGTGGGAAGAAATGTGTGTTGTTTCTGCACAACCGCACACTTGTTGTATCTGTCTCTCTCTCTGTCTGTCTCTCTTTCTGTCTCTCTCTTTCTGTCTCTCTCTCTTTCTCTCTCTCTCTTTCTGTCTCTCTCTTTCTGTCTCTCTCTTTCTGTCTCTCTCTCTTTCTGTCTCTCTCTTTCTGTCTCTCTCTTTCTGTCTCTCTCTTTTTCTATCTCTCTCTTTCTGTCTCTCTCTCTTTCTCTCTCTCTCTTTCTGTCTCTCTCTCTTTCTCTCTCTCTCTTGCTGTCTCTCTCTCTTTCTGTCTCTCTCTTTCTGTCTCTCTCTTTCTGTCTCTCTCTCTCTCTTTCTGTCTCTCTCTTTTTCTATCTCTCTCTCTCAATGATGTTTTCTGTCTCCATCCATGGCCCTGTCTGTAAGTAGTCTTTTCTGCCATAGATGAATAATCTCATCCGTGTCAGAAACATAATTAATCACACACCTGTTCGGACACTTGGGGGCGTGTGCACCTATTCATCCGTAACTTTTAATCAGTAGAGTCATTCTAGTAATTATATTTCTTGGCCCCGTGTGAGGTGGGCAGAATCATATTTAGCGTGACTGTCGGCCAGAGAGCGAGAAACAGCTCACACACATTAATAATGTATACAGTGTGATATGATTAAAAGAGCATTTTGTGGAGAGAATCTCTGAAAACGAATCCTGAAACCGTCAGGTTTTGTGTTGAAGAGATCATCACCTCATGATACATTTGCCAGCCTTGTCTCTGTTTGGGGTAGAAGTTGGTACTGCTCTCATACAACACGTACACGTACACTCCAGCGCAGGCCTTAGAGGTGTTGTGTAATTAGCTGGTATAACTGTGTGAACATGAACCCAGCTCGGCTCAGCTCTATAGCTGCAGGTCAGTGGACCTGTCACTGGGATTGTGTTAAAGAGAGTCCTGAGCAATGGCAGAGAACGCAAACACTTCTAAAGACTGACTGGGGCTATGCAGTGTATACAAGACATAATGGGAATCAGACTCTAAATTATTTTCTTCCCTGGTTTAATTTTACCCAAAGAATGGCCCAGCGTGTGGGTGAAAATTAGCACGTAATGTTTCTCACTTGGAGACTGTTTAGAAGTAAACTTCCCTAAATCAGTACTAGAGGTTTATTTCTGAATTTGTCATTCTTTCTTTTCCATGTCTGTGTCTGTCGGTTTTCTGTTCTCCAACTGTATCCTCCCTCTGTTCTTTGTACTCCAATCTTGGGAGGATGAGACTCAGCAGGCAGACAGGGTGCAGTCTGTGAGGAGGAAAGAGTGGCAGGGTGTAGTCTGTGAGGAGGAAAGAGTGTCAGGGTGTAGCCTGTGAGGAGGAAAGAGTGGCAGGGTGTAGCCTGTGGGGAGGAAAGAGTGGGAGGGTGCAGTCTGTGAGGAGGAAAGAGTGGCAGGGTGCAGTCTGTGAGGAGTAAAGAGTGGCAGGGTGTAGCCTGTGAGGAGGAAAGAGTGGCAGGGTGTAGTCTGTGAGGAGGAAAGAGTGGCAGGGTGCAGTCTGTGAGGAGTAAAGAGTGGCAGGGTGTAGCCTGTGAGGAGGAAAGAGTGGCAGGGTGTAGTCTGTGAGGAGGAAAGAGTGGCAGGGTGCAGTCTGTGAGGAGTAAAGAGTGGCAGGGTGTAGCCTGTGAGGAGGAAAGAGTGGCAGGGTGTAGCCTGTGAGGAGGAAAGAGTGGGAGGGTGCAGTCTGTGAGGAGTAAAGAGTGGCAGGGTGTAGTCTCTGAGGAGGAAAGAGTGGCAGGGTGTAGCCTGTGAGGAGGAAAGAGTGGGGGGTGCAGTCTGTGAGGAGGAAAGAGTGGGAGGGTGTAGTCTGTGAGGAGGAAAGAGTGGCAGGGTGTAGTCTGTGAGGAGTAAAGAGTGGCAGGGTGCAGTCTCTGAAGAGGAAAGAGTGGCAGGGTGTAGTCTGTGAGGAGGAAAGAGTGGCAGGGTGCAGCCTGTGAGGAGGAAAGAGTGGCAGGGTGCAGTCTGTGGGGAGGAAAGAGTGGGGGGTGTAGTCTGTGAGGAGGAAAGAGTGGCAGGGTGTAGTCTGTGAGGAGGAAAGAGTGGCAGGGTGTAGTCTGTGGGGAGGAAAGAGTGGGGGGTGTAGTCTGTGAGGAGGAAAGAGTGGCAGGGTGTAGTCTGTGAGGAGGAAAGAGTGGCAGGGTGTAGTCTGTGAGGAGGAAAGAGTGGCAGGGTGTAGTCTGTGGGGAGGAAAGAGTGGCAGGGTGTAGTCTGTGGGGAGGAAAGAGTGGCAGGGTGTAGTCTGTGAGGAGGAAAGAGTGGCAGGGTGTAGTCTGTGAGGAGGAAAGAGTGGCAGGGTGTAGTCTGTGAGGAGGAAAGAGTGGCAGGGTGTAGTCTGTGAGGAGGAAAGAGTGGCAGGGTGTAGTCTGTGGGGAGGAAAGAGTGGCAGGGTGTAGTCTGTGGGGAGGAAAGAGTGGCAGGGTGTAGTCTGTGAGGAGGATAGAGTGGCAGGGTGTAGTCTGTGAAGAGGAAAGAGTGGCAGGGTGTAGTCTGTGAGGAGGAAAGAGTGGCAGGGTGTAGTCTGTGAGGAGGAAAGAGTGGCAGGGTGCAGTCTGTGAAGAGGAAAGAGTGGCAGGGTGCAGTCTGTGAAGAGGAAAGAGTGGCAGGGTGCAGTCTGTGAAGAGGAAAGAGTGTAATAATGATGGAGAAATGGTCTAGACGGAGAGTGGAAGCATTTGATTCCTCTACTAGTCTAACCCAGCTACAGTACTGAGTTACACAGAGATGACACCTGACTGTTAAAAAGCTTTTAAGTGCATCAGCTTCTAATGGGATTTTGATTTGTATTTGTTTCTGTGTGTGTTTGTGTGTAGTAGTGTGTGTCCTTGTGTGTCTGAGCATGGCTGCTTCCATGCGTTGGTCTGAGTCTGCGTTGCGTCTGTCTGCGTGCTGCTGGCTCTGTGCTGTGAGAGTCAGCCATGCTGTTGTCTTATCCAATCACAATCCGCTCCGCTGGGCAGGAGGCCTGACACAGCCAGCCCATAGGGGTAGAGGGTGGAGAGACCGGAGAGAGGGAGTGAATGAGGTTAAGAGAGAGGGATAGAGAGTGGAGACTGTGTGTGTGTGTAGACTCTCTCCTTGCTCTCTATGTAATGGAGAGAGTGGGAGACTGTTACTGTTGGTCTCACGACGTTCTCTCGCGTGGAGCAGTTCTCCCGCTCAGTGCAAACCACTGTTGGGGCTGATGGGAACAACCAGAGTGGGGTTTTAAGACCTCCATGCTGCCTTGCTCTTGCTCTCTCTTTCTGTTCTCATGCTTCTCCCTCCTTCCCTCTCTTCCATGCACCATCCTGCCATAAACATCTGCTAAATGACTTAAATGTAAATGTAATAAACATCCTTTATGCCATAATGAAGTATCTCTCTCTCTCCTCCTATGATATGCCTTGATAACTGACTGTTATTGTCGTTATTCAGAGGTATTCTAGATGTCTGTAGGGAAATGAGACCTCTGGTATTCTACTCTTTAGAATGCACCTGCATTCAAACCAGGCCTTGATACAGGCTTACAGAAAACCACTCTGTTATGAAACTGTTATGAAATGAATTCATAATGCATTTGTCTCTGTTTTGTATGGTTACATACCTCAGATAGATAAGCTTACAGTAAATGGAAAAGTTTAGGCTAGTCGTAAAAGAAGAGGCATGTCAGACAGAGTTTGTAAAGTGAGCCTTGTATTCATCTCTATCTAGACAACTATATTCAGATGGTGTGAACTCCTGCAGTGCACATGTTGTAAGGAGGAGGGAGTTTAGGGAGGGAGGAGGGGGAGAGTTCTGTCTGCCTCTCCTTAGTCTATTATGGTGCATAACGATGCCCTCTTTTACATTGGCTTCTATTGAACATCTAATCACTGAGTGATAACCATGATTATGATTAATAGTGGTGAAGCCCCTATTGAGGGCCTGAATAAGCTGTCGATTCAATGTTCTTTTGGAGGCCCTACTGACTCTCTCCAGTCCCTTCTTGTCCCCTTCAGGGTCCCATCCATCATCCACACTCTCCCAGGTGATTTGTCTCAAGGTTGTAAACTAGCTTGTCCGGCCAGGTTGTCTGCGGCGATCGAAGCAAACCAAATGCACTTGGCCGGAGTGATTAACGGGCTTGGACGTGACAGAGGTCAACAAGGGTCGCAACTATGACAGGTGACAAATGGACTTCATAGACTGAAGGATGAAGGAGGCAGATAGTGGATGTTTGTCTATCAGTAGAAGCAGTTCCAGCTGGCCCTCTCATTCCCTCTCTCTCCCTCCTCTCATTCCCTCCCTCTCCCTCCTCTCATTCCCTCCCTCTCCCTCCTCTCATTCCCTCTCTCCCTCCTCTCAGTCCCTCTCTCTCCCTCCTCTCATTCCCTCTCTCTCCCTCCTCTCATTCCCTCTCTCTCCCTCCTCTCATTCCCTCTCTCTCCCTCCTCTCATTCCCTCTCTCTCCCTCCTCTCATTCCCTCCCTCTCCCTCCTCTCATTCCCTCTCTCTCCCTCCTCTCATTCCCTCTCTCTCCCTCCTCTCATTCCCTCTCTCTCCCTCCTCTCATTCCCTCTCTCCTCTAGGTATTGATCCAGTCCTGCCAACCTGAGTGAAGGTTCGAGAGAGAGAGAGAGAGAGAGAGAGAGAGGGGCATCCATCACCTTCTGCCCTGGGCGCTGCCCTGTCACCCTGCCAGGCGCGGCACCCCTCAACAGCCACCTCCACCCCTCCCGTCAGTCCGCTGTTTGACAGATGGCTGGGTCGCACACCCTCCCTCTCACCTTGGGCTGTGGAAGCATCTACAGTGAGGGAAAGAAGTATTTGATCCCCTGCTGATTTTGTACGTTTGTCCACTGACAAAGGAATGATCAGTCTATAATTTTAACAACAAAAAAATCTAGAAAAACGCATGTCAAAAATGTTATAAAATTATTTGCATTTTAATGAGGGAAATAAGTATTTGACCCCCTCTCAATCAGAAAGATGTCTGGCTCCCAGGTGTCTTTTATACAGGTAAAGAGCTGAGATTAGGAGCACACTCTTAAAGGGAGAAAACTCTCCACCATGGCCAAGACCAAAGAGCTCTCCAAGGATGTCAGGGACAAGATTGTAGACTTACACAAGGCTGGAATGGGCTACAAGACCATCGCCAAGCAGCTTGGGGAGAAGGTGACAACAGTTGGTGCGATTATTCGCAAATGGAAGAAATACAAAAGAACTGTAAATTTCCCTCGGCCTGGGGCTCCATGCAAGATCTCACGTCGTGGAGTTGCAATGATCATGAGAACGGTGAGGAATCAGCCCAGAACTACACGGGAGGATCTTGTCAATGATCTCAAGGCAGCTGGGACTATAGTCACCAAGAAAACAATTGGTAACACACTACACCGTGAAGGACTGACACCCTGCAGCGCCCGCAAGGTCCCCCTGCTCAAGAAAGCACATATACATGCCCGTCTGAAGTTTGCCAATGAACATCTGAATGATTCAGAGGACAACTGGGTGAAAGTGTTGTGGTCAGATGAGACCAAAATGGAGCTCTTTGGCATCAACTCAACTCGCCGTGTTTGGAGGAGGAGGAATGCTTCCTATGACCCCAAGAACACCATCCCCACCGTCAAACATGGAGGTGGAAACATTATGCTTTGGGTGTGTTTTTCTGCTAAGGGGACAGGACAACTTCACCGCATCAAAGGGACGATGGACGGGGCCATGTACCGTCAAATCTTGGGTGAGAACCTCCTTCCCTCAGCTAGGGCATTGAAAATGGGTTGTGGATGGGTATTCCAGCATGACAATGACCCAAAACACACTGCCAAGGCAACAAAGGAGTGGCTCAAGAAGAAGCACATTAAGGTCCTGGAGTGGCCTAGCCAGTCTCCAGACCTTAATCCCATAGAAAATCTGTGGAGGGAGCTGAAGGTTCGAGTTTGACAAACGTCAGCCTCGAAACCTTAATGACTTGGAGAAGATCTGCAAAGAGGAGTGGGACAAAATCCCTCCGGAGATGTGTGCAAACCTGGTGGCCAACTACAAGAAACGACTGACCTCTGTGATTGCCAACAAGGGTTTTGCCACCAAGTACTAAGTCATGTTTTGCAGAGGGGTCAAATACTTTTTTTTTTACAAGTGTTTTTCTGGATTTTTTTGTTGTTATTCTGTGTCTCACTGTTCAAATAAACCTACCATTAAAATTATAGACTGATCATTTCTTTGTCAGTGGGCAAACGTACAAGATCAGCAGGGGATCAAATACTTTTTTCCCTCACTGTATCACCATGGCGATGGCGGTGCCAGACTCCTCTCATCATCCTGTCTCTAGTCAGGTCCCAGTCGGTGTGAGAGAGAGTGTGTCTTGTCTATCTCAGGCCTGTCAGACAGACAGCACTTGAAGTTGAGTGTTTAACCCCCTGGACTCTACATGTCCCCCTCATCTGATGAATTATCCATGCTAAGGGGATGCTCAGTCCCGCAGACAGCATTCCACACAGGAAAAATACCACAGTAGTAGTGGTAGTTAGAAGCAAACTTTTAGAAAGAAGAGGAGTATATCTGAAGTGTTGTACCGTTCTCTTCTTCTGAATTTCAGTATGGTGAGGACCCCCCACTTTATTATAGTAATATTCTTATTATTATCATAGGAAGACTAGCTAACAAAGAGGAGTTCAACAACACCACAATATAAATCCCCCATATTTCCTAGCCCCCAGTTAAACTCAACTATCTTTACAGTTTCTCTCTCGGGAACATCATCTCTGTGTCCGAGTCTCCCTCAACCAGATCTATTATTTACAGGCTCTGAGCATTCACACGTTTTCTGCCCCAAGCCATGTCTTTACAAGGAGAGAGAGTATGGATTTAACTTACAATGTAAGCTACAATGCCTCCTTTAAATATGTAGTTTCATTTCAGTTATGCCAATAAGCAGAGCTACACTAGCTGACAGGGTGATGTATGACTTAGTTCTGTGTCTCTCCCAGCTATTTAATGGGGCTTCACTCCATTGTAATGCTCCTGTTTCAGTGTTAGATTGTGTTTTCTGCGGCAGTAAAGATACCCCTCCCCTCCGCACCCATTCTTCCCCATGCATTTAAAATGCATCAGTGTCTTATCAGAGCCAATATGTCTGTTGATCCTTTACCCATTTGTTCCATTTGCGAGCCATTTGAATGTGAAGGCAGGGTAGAGCAAGGAGAGAGCGGTGGAAACGGCCTATTTATTTTAAAGACTGATTAAAAAGCCTTGCGTGTTCACCAGCAAGCGTGAAATGCATCCCCCCGGACTCATCCAGTCATCAGGCCTAACATAACAAACGGCAATGGAAGCATTCTAATGGTGGTGCTGATGGCTTTCCTCTGTGCTGTTATTGGTTTGGTGTGGAGAGAGGAGAGCATTGGCCAGAGGGGGCCTCTTACACACTTTAAGGGGAGAGGATGCAAACTGTCGAGAGAGAGAGAGACGCCAAAATGCGTTTGTTGTTTACTACTGTACACTTCCAGTTGCAAAGATATTAACTCTTACCCTTTGATGCCGTGAGTGTATGTTCTTTTTTTTTGTATGTGTGTCTTTGTATGTGTGTGCGTGCACGTGAGTGTTTGTGTGTGCTGTGTTTGCTTCACATATAAAGTCAGAGAGATAGGGTACCAGTCTAGTACACTAGCTACTCAAACAGCATGTATGTTTACAGTATGTGGGTTTGTTTGTCAAAGGAAGGGAAACATACTGTATGCTCTTAGAATATGATGCTGCTTCATCACTATACCAGAGGAGATCATTTGGTTCAAAGGGTGCATCAACAGTAGGTACACAAACACTACAGGCATCAGTTACTCACACAATCAGAACTAGGGTTGCGCAATTCTGGGAACTTTCAATAACTTTCAACTGGAAATGTTGCAACCCTAATCAGAAGTCAAGTGTATGTGTGTCCTCTCCGGGAGGCTTGGTGATATGGTAATCAGTTCCTCATCTAGCTCTTTGTGATTGTCTTTCAAATAGTGTGTGAGTGTGTCTGCATGCTTCTGTGGCTGCATCTATTCTCCTGCCTGTGTTGGATGGATGATTAGATGTTGGAGACAAAGGCACATCCTACGAGAAGCATATAAAACAAACAGTACTGTTCATCTAGTTGACATTCTCCAATACTTGGGTTGTCATGACAACGTTCACCCTGAATGAACACAGTCGTGTGCTACGTATTAAGTTGATATTTACAGATTTTGTTAGGGCTTCAACTTTCTTGAACATTTCCACATTTTTTGCAGTTATGTAACACTCACTAACCACACATTTCTTTTTAGCTAGTCTGGTTCACATTTAGGTTCATTATTAGCATATTTACATGGGAAATCTATGATTGGTACATATATTTTTTAAACTTTGAAATGAATGATGTATACCCATTAATTATTGAAGAGTATAAAATGCCTCATGAACTTGGGGTCGTACCCAGTGATGTTGAAGCCACCGTGCCTCCCGCTCGGCACTCCCTCATCATTGTAAAATAGATTTTGGAAGCTATAGAAATCCATGTATTAATGTCTACAGTGGTTTTTGCCACATTTATTCTGTTACAGACACCTTAAAGTATACTTTTAAATGATATTATGTGAGCTAAACATTAAAGTAAAACATTTAAACGTTTTCCTTAAAGTATACTTTTTTGAAAGTTGTAATGTAACTGTTAACACTACAATAAAAAAAGACATAAAGACATGTACATTTGTCCTTGAAACATTGAATTGACATACTGTATAATTCCATTCGTTCCTATGAAGGACGGCTTCTTCTGAGGAGTGCCAATATGGCTGACCGGTGGCTTCAAAGCCTCTCATTGGCCATTACATAGCATCAGCAATCCAGGGTCGTACCCCATCAGAACCCCATCAGAACCCAAAATATAAGCATTGTTCGTAAACAACATTTTTGAAATCTAACACCGTATAGCCTTAAAACATGGTTAAAACTATAATGTTGATATCATGGAGAGTCAGTCCTTGCTTCCATAGCTATATCTATGAATTTCAGTGGTTACATTTCTCCAGCCCCATCCTTCAGCTTTTTACCGAAACAGTGGGGGGGTGTCCGTTTTGTTATTGTTTCAACAGCAGATTGCCCCTTTAAGCATGTTTTGTCTACTGTGCAAACCCCATAGTGTCCCTAAGGTTGAGGTGTTTGTGTGGGTCACTTAATCACGTTCATATCTGTGTGGGTGTGTGAAGGTGTTTGTGTGTAGGCTCGGCTACATGTTTGTTCTGTCTTGTTGGGAAGACACTGCAGCAGCAGGATGAAACCACATGTATTGTCCTGTCTTATAAGCTCTTGTTTTCAGTTCCGTGCCTCTCTCTTTATCCAGTGTTACTCTGAAGCCTTAACCCAGACAGAGATGGAGGAGGACGGGGTCAAGCCTCCTTAAGGCCCAGCCTGTTAGCAGGGTGAAATTAACCAGGGGGACGGTGTGAACCCTAGCTCATTCATTTTCTCATTTAGTCGGAACAGTGGAGTGTGCAAACTAGAACAGGAGTGCTGCCTACTAATGAGGACAGGGGAGAGAGACGAAACTGGGAGAGAACGTGTGTGTGTGTGTGTGTGTGTGTGTGTGGGGGACCTGGTCTAGACAGATAGGCAGGTTTAGACTTTGTTTTGGATTAGATCATTTGGTTCGGTGGTTTGTGTGCCACTGTTTGTGCCGTCCCTTAGTTCTCTATGCCAGGCTGTGTACAGGGAAAACTGTACTTTATCAGACAGACCGGATCGTTTCTGGTGGTTTTGTACTCAGTCGGGGGGGGGGGGTTACCGCAGAGTAAGGGTGAGCAGCAGTGCCATTGATCTGGAGGTCCCCCCACCACTATTGGAAAAAAACTCAATGAAACAGCAGTTAAACGGGCCACTGTTCTGAATTGGATTGTGATACTAAAATGGGCTGCCAGGGCCAGCTGATTATGAGTCTGAGAGAGAGAGGTGAATATGGGAGCTAGCGAGTGATGGAGTGAGTAATTCTGTGTGTATATGTGAGCTGGTTCTGGTACCTGATTATGAGCCTGGGAATAAGGTGCTTGTGCCCAGGGTTTTGGCGCTGTCGGGAGGCAATTTTTTTTTAAGTGGATTTTTGCAGAAGGAAGGAAAACTCATATGAAATATGAATGAGTATAGGTAAATGTACAATAAATTGGAAAAACAATGAGAATACCTTCCAAGAGCCTAGGCTAGCTCGTATCTCGCTTAATTTCCCTCACCCTCCCTCGCTCCTCTATCTTCCCTTCTCTCTTGCTCATCTTTCTCAGTAAGGGGAAAGTGAATCTTCTAAGTAAGCCCTTTGAGAATCACTGGAGTTAAGATCTTGCTTAAAAAAATGGTGGCTTGAAAAATATCTTATATGCTGCTCTTGATAATTGCGTGAATAGGACCATTTTCCTGCCCTGGTGAATAGGACCATTTTCCTGCCCTGCTAAGCATTCAAAGTACTTTTGGGTGTCATGGAAAATGTATGGAGTAAAAAGTACATTATTTTCAGTAGGCGCAGCAGTGAAGTAAATATAAATAGTAAAGTACAGATACCCCAAAAAACTTAAGTACTTGAAAATATTTACAGTGTGTTTGGATTCCCTCCCTAATCCAGAGAGCTTTATTGGCATGACTGAATCTGTTTCTAAAAGCATTACTTCTAATCAGCTTAATGGTAAAGACACACAAGCAAACACAAGATATGAGTCTCTCTAATCTGCCTAATTATGACAATAATTCCTCAAATCAACAGATCAAATCTAATCCACACAGTCTGGTTTCTGCTGTTTACCCACCTGCTGCTGTTTACTCTCTATTTCTCTCTCTCTCTCTTGCTCTCGCTCACTCACTCTCTCTGTCATTCTGCCCTTGTATGGTAAGTCTTCCACAATCACAGTCAGACACTATGGTTACGACAGGTCAGGATATACAGTATATTAGAATTTAACAGGATATTCACTTAAACCTAGAAATTCTAAATAGATTTTTCAAGAACTGAAACGTATTTATACTTTATGATTTATCGTTTTTTGTCTGAAATGTTTAAGTTCTCTTCCAGTGCATTCTGACTGAGTTATGACCAGTGTGATTGTGGAGCTGGGATGTACATTTACATTTACATTTAGTCATTTAGCAGACGCTCTTATCCAGAGCGACTTACAGTAGTGAATTCATACATTTCATTTCATGAATTTTTCTTCTTTTTTTTGTACTTGTATGTGTCATAAAAGAGTGAAATCACTTCTGAGTGGCACTTACACTCTGCTGTCACAGTGACTGACTTTGAGCTTTACAACCACCGTTTATCCAACCACCGTTTATCCAACCACCGTTTATCAAAGTGGAACCTGGTGTACTCTACAGGTAGAGATCGAGAGACAGCTAGAGAGGGAGAGAGATCTGTCTACCTGAGAAACAGCATAAGGTGCTGTATAACAGTGGAGATAATGAGGGATCTTCCCAGGTTGTGGCCACCATTTCAGGTCTTAGAGTTTAATCAGCTGTGTTCTGTGCTTTTCATTGGGCCAGTGTGTTGTGATGAGATGTCAGACAGTTTGGCTGACAGAGAGGATAACTAGAGTTTTTATGACTGCTTAGTCAGCCGTGTTCGGACCCTCCTTGCCCCACTGAACTGTAGGAAATCTTTCATTCTCAAATTCTTACTGAAAGTTTGTTAACTTTTTTTTCTCATCTCCACACTAAGGGAATACGAATAGCCTGATTCACACCATCTACTCTCACACACACACACTGACTCCTACTGTGACCTCTCATACACTCTGACTCCTACTGTGACCTCTCATACACTCTGACTCCTACTGTGACCTCTACACACTGACTCCTACTGTGACCTCTCATACACTCTGACTCCTACTGTGACCTCTCATACACACTGACTCCTACTGTGACCTCTCATACACGCTGACTCCTACTGTGACCTCTACACACTGACTCCTACTGTGACCTCTCATACACACTGACTCCTACTGTGACCTCTCATACACGCTGACTCCTACTGTGACCTCTACACACTGACTCCTACTGTGACCTCTCATACACGCTGACTCCTACTGTGACCTCTACACACTGACTCCTACTGTGACCTCTCATACACGCTGACTCCTACTGTGACCTCTCATACACACTGACTCCTACTGTGACCTCTCATACACACTGACTCCTACTGTGACCTCTACACACTGACTCCTACTGTGACCTCTCATACACGCTGACTCCTACTGTGACCTCTCATACACACTGACTCCTACTGTGACCTCTACACACTGACTCCTACTGTGACCACTCATACACACTGACTCCTACTGTGACCTCTCATACACACTGACTCCTACTGTGACCTCTACACACTGACTCCTACTGTGACCTCTCATACACGCTGACTCCTACTGTGACCTCTCATACACTCTGACTCCTACTGTCACCTCTCATACACACTGACTCCTACTGTGACCTCTCATACACACTGACTCCTACTGTGACCTCTCATACACACTGACTCCTACTGTGACCTCTCATACACACTGACTCCTACTGTGACCTCTCATACACACTGCTTTGCCATTTGATGTCAGTCTCAACCCATACTGTGCTCTCCCCCTGCAGTCAACATATCAGACCATGGACATGCAGATCCGGAGGGACATGTGTAGCTGTGTGTGCTGTGCACAAGTGTGTATTTGTTTGTTTGTTTGTTTGTTTGTTTGTGTGTGTGTGTGTGTGTGTGTGTGTGTGTGTGTGTGTGTGTGTGTGTGTGTGCGTGTGTGTGTGTGTGTGTGTGTGGTGTGTGTGTGTGTGTGTGTGTGTGTGTGTGTGTGTGTGTGTGTGTGTGTGTGTGTGTAAGTAATGTGTCTTTGTAATGTTGTATGTGTGTTTGTACGGTATTAGCGTGTTTGTGACCTTCAGGATGCAGTGCCTGTCCTAAACAAGCTCCCACTGATTGAAATCACAGGCTGTGACACACCAGCAGAGCTGATTAGCTACAGAGAGAGACACACAGTCATAGAGAGATACAGAAAGAAAGCGAGAGAGAGAGAAAGGAGAGATATATTTAAGCAATAAGCCAGAGGAGGTGTGGTATATGACCAATATACTACAAACCCTGAGGTGCCTTATTTCATTATAAACTGGTTACCAACGTAATTAGAGCAGTAAAAATACATGTTTTTTTCATACCCGTGGTATATGGTCTGATATACCATGGCTGTCAGCCAATCAGGATTCAGGGTATGAACCACCCAGTTTATAAATATATATGGAATGAGAGAGGGAGATAGACAGAGGGAAGAGACAGAGAGAGAGGGAAGAGACAGAGAGAGAGGGACGAGACAGAGAGAGAGGGACGAGACAGAGAGAGAGAGGGAAGAGACAGAGAGAGAGAGGGAAGAGACAGAGAGAGAGAGGGAAAAGACAGAGAGAGAGGGACGAGGACAGAGAGAGAGGGGACGAGACAGAGAGAGAGAGGGACGAGACAGAGAGAGAGTGAGGGGAGATAAAGAGATGCAGGTACCATACAGCCCAACAAACAAACCCACAGCAGGCAGGAGTAATCTCAGCAGCTCAACATCCCATCAATAATTAATCAGAAACACGGGCGTGAGGGGCGACGCACAGAGAGAATGACAGAAAGAGGTTAGGTGTAAATTAGGTGGAGAAAGAGAGAAGACTGGAGGAAAAAGAACATGAGAAATGAACAAAGTGAAAGATGGAGGGAATAAAAAGGGAGAGATAAGGTGAGTGATTTGCATAATGGTGAGATTAGAGGAGTGCCTGTGGGGGGAAGCGTCCTCTGGACTGTCCCAACCTTTCTCCTGTCCTCACATCCAGCTGAGGATTGGTCTCACTAACTAGGTTCTTTATTAGACCTCTGGGCCTCAGTCTGATCACTGATACACGACCAGGCACAGAGAGATGAAGGCATCTGCCAGCCTCAGGCCAAGGTCTATTACAACCCTTATCCTGGCTCTCACCACTGTCTCACCTCATACACACATCTAGTCATTAGTTTCCTCTACGGTTCATGTACATGCATTTCAATCTGTTGTGGTCTCTCCTGCTCGCTCTCTCTTCTTAGAAATGTTGACTTATAAGTGGTACATTTGTTCTTCATTGTGTTTTGTGTGCATGTTGTGTGTGTAACAGGTGTTCGGACATTGCTCTGTCCTTCTCTCAGTGCTCCTGTCTTGTTTGTTCCTCTTCGTCCTCTTCCTCCTTCTGTTGGACAGATCCACTGCACTGACTCACACTCTCCTCTTGCCATCCTTGACCTTTAACCTCAGTATGTTATGTCCAGCAGCCAACCAGACAGTCAGCCAGCCAGCCAGCTCCAGAGCGCAGTGACATCCTCAGGGAGTTGTTGTCTCTGACTGGCCCAGCCGGCCAGCGCTGAGAGGTGACCTATCCCTGACCCTCACCAAGCACAAACACTATCCCTCCAGACAGCCCGCTCAGATCTCCTGGACACTGGCTGTGTCCCAAATCACACCCTATTCCCTTTACAGTGCACTACTTGGTCAAAAGTAGTGCACCATGAAGGGAATGAGGTGCCATTTGTGACGCAATCTTTGTAATGTCACATCACACACTAACAGAAAAGTAATTGCTGTGCTGTGTGGATTCAGACTGTAGTGGTGGTCAAACAACTGGACTGACTGTGTCAACACCAAGCCCCCTGTAGATCCTGTAGTCAACACCAAGCCCCCTGTAGTCAACATCAAGCCCCCTGAAGTCAACACCAAGCCCCCTGTAGTTCGTGTCAACACCAAGCCCCCTGTAGTTCCTGTAGTCAACACCAAGCCCCCTGTAGTTTCTGTAGTCAACACCAAGCCCCCTGTAGTTCCTGTAGTCAACACCAAGCCCCCTGTAGTTCCAGTGTCAACACCAAGCCCCCTGTAGTTCCTGTAGTCAACACCAAGCCCCCTGTAGTTCCTGTAGTCAACACCAAGCCCCGTGTAGTTCCAGTGTCAACACCAAGCCCCCTGTAGTTCCTGTAGTCAACACCAAGCCCCCTGTAGTTCCAGTGTCAACACCAAGCCCCCTGTAGTTCCTGTAGTCAACACCAAGCCCCCTGTAGTTCCTGTAGTCAACACCAAACCCTCTGTAGTTCCTGTAGTCAACACCAAGCCCCTGTAGTTCCTGTAGTCAACACCAAGCCCCCTGTAGTTCCTGTAGTCAACACCAAACCCCCTGTAGTTCCTGTAGTCAACACCAAGCCCCCTGTAGTTCCTGTAGTCAACACCAAGCCCCCTGTAGTTCCTGTAGTCAACACCAAACCCCCTGTAGTTCCAGTGTCAACACCAAACCCCCTGTAGTTCCTGTGTCAACACCAAGCCCCCTGTAGTTCCTGTAGTCAACACCAAGCCCCCTGTAGTCAACACCAAACCCCCTGTAGTTCCTGTAGTCAACACCAAACCCCCTGTAGTTCCAGTGTCAACACCAAGCCCCCTGTAGTTCCTGTAGTCAACACCAAACCCCCTGTAGTTCCAGTGTCAACACCAAGCCCCCTGTAGTTCCAGTGTCAACACCAAGACCCCTGTAGTTCCTGTAGTCAACACCAAGCCCCCTGTAGTTCCTGTAGTCAACACCAAGCCCCCTGTAGTTCCTGTAGTCAACACCAAACCCCCTGTAGTTCCAGTGTCAACACCAAGCCCCCTGTAGTTCCTGTAGTCAACACCAAGCCCCCTGTAGTTCCTGTAGTCAACACCAAGCCCCCTGTAGTTCCAGTGTCAACACCAAGCCCCCTGTAGTTCCTGTAGTCAACACCAAACCCTCTGTAGTTCCAGTGTCAACACCAAGCCCCCTGTAGTTCCTGTAGTCAACACCAAACCCTCTGTAGTTCCAGTGTCAACACCAAGCCCCCTGTAGTTCCTGTAGTCAACACCAAGCCCCCTGTAGTTCCAGTGTCATTACAGTCCAAAAGAGAAGCACTGCCCTGCTCATGATCTCCTTGTTTTTCTCCCACTTCTTTCTCCCCAGACCTCTCTAGGACATGACTGAGCATATGTTAAATCATTTACAGCGGTGTGATTGAAAAGGGGAACAGGCTGGGAGGCGTGGGGAACATGCCGGTGGTTAGTGAGAGCTGGGAGGGGAGAAGGATGACATCATCAGATGGTTGGATGTTCATTACATTGACAGCTTCTCAGCTGTGATACAGTGACTCTGTGAAAAGACTGGTGAATTGTTGAAGACTGGTTGTCTAATGTGTATAAGAGGCGGTGTGTGCTTTAAGAGAGACTGATAATAAGGTGTTGGCACATCTGTAGGCCTCTATAGTGGGATATAGCCTTCTTGAGAGCTGCTCTGTGCGTGTATTGTATGTGTGTGTGAGTTCAATAAAGGCATGTCTTGTGTCTTTGTATACAGTATCGTGTGCGTTTGTGTGTGTGTGTTTGTGTCTGTGTGTGTGTGTGTTTATGATAGCAGTCCTGACTGTGTGCCTGTTACTCTCTATGTATATCTTGGTGTATGCATGGCTTTGTCTGAGCTTTCCAGTGATGTCTCAGTGCCCACAAGGGGAGTGTGGATGTTTGTCACATGCTGGAGTGAACAGCTGCTAGGGGACTTTGAGAGTTTAGATTGAGATGTTTTGTTCCCTTTTCATGGAATGAATGAATGAATGCGGCGATCATAAGACTAAAATGACAACTAAGTGAATAGTGACACTGGCTGACATACTGAATGGCTCAGTGACTTTGCAGTCAAGTACAGAGTGTACTAGGTGACTGTGACTAGTGTGTACAGTGTGACGACAGGCCCAGCAGTGATTTGATGGAGGTAGGAGGACAGTATGAGAGATGGAGAGGTATAGAGTATAGAGAGGAGAGGTAGGGAGGTAGGAAGATGGAGAGGAGGAGAGGATAGAGAGGAGGAGAGGATAGAGAGGTGTAGAGAGGATGGAGAGGAAGAGAGGATAGAGAGGATAGAGAGGAATGGAGGATGGAAAGGAATGGAGGATGGAGAGGTAGAGAGGATGGAGAGGAATGGAGGATGGAAAGGAATGGAGGATAGAGAGGATGGAGAGGAAGAGAGGAAGAGAGGATGGAGAGGAAGAGAGGATAGAGAGGTAGAGAGGATGGAGAGGATGGAGAGGAATGGAGGATGGAGAGGTAGAGAGAATGGAGAGGAAGAGAGGATGGAGAGGAAGAGAGGATGGAGAGGAATGGAGGATGGAGAGGTAGAGAGAATGGAGAAGAAGAGAGGATGGAGAGGAATGGAGGATGGAGAGGTAGAGAGGATGGAGAGGAAGAGAGGATGGAGAGGAAGAGAGGATGGAGAGGAATGGAGGATGGAGAGGTAGAGAGAATGGAGAAGAAGAGAGGATGGAGAGGAATGGAGGATGGAGAGGTAGAGAGGATGGAGAGGAAGAGAGGATGGAGAGGAAGAGAGGATAGAGAGGAGGAGAGGAAGAGAGGATGAGAGGTTTGGTCTAAGCAGAGTGGTTGTGCTTGCAGTCTTTTACTAAGTGTCTTGCTGGGGAGGAAGGCTGTTTGCGTCGTTGCCACTGGAGACGAGGGAGGTTGACATTTTTATTTTAGCATCGTCAGCTTGGCACAGCGAGGGGCTCTCTCTGTCTGAAATCACTGTGTCTGGTATTCACTAGGGCCGGGACGATACCAGTATCGCGATACTCGTTAGTGTCGTGGCAAGAAAACAAAACATAAAGCGAATTTTACTTCTTCAGGAAAACAGCCCTGATGTTGGAATCAAGCAGCATTATGTTGTTATCCAGAGTCACATGTATTTATTTTTCAAGCTTTAGCACACAATATTTTATATACAGCAGCTTTTTAAAGGACCGAAGAGTTCGGACTGCTACATGTTTCCGTTTTTTCCACTGATAAAATATCACAATACTGGTATTGTCCCAGCCCTAGTATTCACAGGGAGTGTTTTTTCTCTCTCTCTTTCCATATTTGCTAGACGTCTTTTCAACACTTTTGTAGGAGCATGTTTCCGTCCTTGGTCTAGTTGTGAACAGTCTTGTCCTATTCAGTCCTTCTTTCTCTCCTTATGCCTATCTATCTCTGTTGCTGCCCCCCCTTCTCTTTTGCTGGTAAATTAGCTTCCTGTGTGTGACAGGTGGTGACAGATTAAAGGTGATTTATCAGATTGCCTGGTATGTTGAGGGGAGTGGGGCAGCCGGCCCGGTCGTAGAGGAAATGAGCTGACATCAGGAATCTGATAACATAGAGGCTGTGAATATGAGAGCCTGGAGCTGTCTGTCTTGTTATTCCCTTAAAATGGCTACATCTGATTTTCCTCATTTCAATCCCGCGATTAAGACTGATAGCTGTTCCCTGTGGGACTAGGATATACTGTATGCTCCTCTATCCCTGCTCAGCAACTCCATAATCAGGCTTTGTTCCCCCTGTTTTCCCCTTCTCTCTCACACATTATTTACCTCTGTCTTTACTGTAGCTCCATCTCCCTCCCTCCCTCCCTCCCTCCCTCCCTCCCTCCCTCCCTCCCTCCCTCCCTCCCTCCCTCCCTCCCTCCCTCCCTCCCTCCCTCCCTCCCTCCCCCCTCCCTCCTCCCTCCCTCCCTCCCTCCCTCTCTCTCTCTCCTGGCTGATTCAGAAGAGATCATACCATACATCAGCTGCTAAAGGAGCCATCTGGAGCATGCTGTGTGTTGCTGAGACACCACCAGCCCTCAGTGGAACTGATGACTGATCCAGGCCCATCAATATGCACTCATGCTAAATGAACACACATTTTTAACATTTTAGTCGTTTAGCAGACGCTCTTATGCAGAGTGACTTCCAGTTAGTGCATTCATCTTAAGACTTGACTTGGGCCAGAGCTGTCCGGAACGCCGTACCAGCACTTCTCATTTCTGGGGAAATGCGTACCGGCTACTCTATAAAAACAAAGGAGCGTACCTCTTGGCCAGATTCACACACCCGGTCAATTTTCTGGGGATCAAAGAGGAATGAAGGCGGCATCTTCATTGACTAGTAATGTAGAGTGGGCATTCATTTCCTGATTACGCCTTGTTCAAGTTTATTTGCTAGTCTGTGAATCTGTGAGTGCCAGAAGGCTGTTTGAGATAACACAGATTGAAAATGTGCCAGCCTGAATGGCACGATGCGCTGTACCAAGTTGTCAAATTAGGGTTTGTAAGGTCATGAAAAGTCATGGAAATGTATTTCATAATTGTTGTTCATGAGAAAAAAAAATAGCAGCCATTATCGGAATGACACTTCAGTGCATGTTTGTGGTGCTGCAAGTGGGCCGTGGCCCGTGGAGACGACATTTCAGCAGCGGGTATAAATGAATGACAGACAGACTAACTAGGTCACCATTTCAACACATAACTTGTAGAAGTTATCTCACTAGTTAATTATAGCTAGCTAAGCATTCATTTGTTGCCTTTCCATCGGCACTGTAGAGCCTAAATAATTATGCACTGTTGGAAAGCTGGGATTCCTCTCTATCAAACATTAGCCATGTAATCGGGACAACGTAAAAAATATTCTAAGATTAGCCTAATTGACAAATAACTTGCTGTGCATAGATCTCCCCGAAACATGAATATTTGACTCTATATAAACATGTCTAGTTAAATACCTTGCTTTGAAGTAGCCTACCTTATCCATTTGATCCCTGATTTACTGAATGAGGGAATCATTTTATAAAGACACAAGTATTTGGTTGTAATGTTGAAAAAGCCAAGCCTGCGCACCCAGGAGCTCCCCAGATGGAGGGTTGACCACACGTGACTAACAGTGCAGTTCCACATGGGTGCTAAGTGCCTTGATCAAGGGCACAACGGCAGGAGGTGGTAGGTCTATATGGGATCAGACACAGCAGCCTTTCAGTGTCAATAAGGCTTACTTTTTCATGTAGGCTATAATAATAATCATGAACATTTGGTTAAAAGTCATGGAGAAGTCATGGAAAATGTGTATAAACTGTTAACGGTGGATAATCAGAGGTGTCTATAGTACAATGTCATTTTTGAATTTCGGTGAACATGGTCTAATGGACCGACTTGGAAAAAGACAGCTCCTACACTTCTTCCATCCCAAGTCAAACACTGGGGACAACCACATATCACAGGCATAGTATGTACACTTTTCCTAGCACGCACGCACACCACACACCACACACCACACACCATACACCACACACCACACACACACACACACACACACACACACACACACACACACACACACACACACACACACACACACACACACACACACACACACACACGCTGAGATCTTTCAATCACTCACCCTGTGATTGAGCTCGTGAGCCATTAATATACATGAACTGTCTATATTCTCTCAGCTGGTGTGATATATCAATAAGCAATAAGCTGTATCTCTACTTTGTGCCGTTAAAGTTGATTTGTTCCAGCCTTAATAACAGTTGTTTGATGCTGACTCCAGGCCTCCGGCACCCAGGGGATCCCGCTGGCATCGCTGTGGAGTAACCCTGTACTATTGGGGCGGGTAGAGAGAGTTCTTCTGGACTGGCAGTAATACTCTCTCAGCTCTTGTTGTAAGAGATCCTCTATGAGTCGTCCCTCTAGAGTCAGCAACAAACTCTGCATAGACAAACAGATCAGGTCAGAGAGGATTCACAATCAGGAGGGTACATTGCACTGTCTGGCCAGCGCAGGGCAAGGTAAGGCAGAGCAAGTCTTTGCATTTGAATCAATGAGAGCTCTGTCGTTTTGACCAAACATAACTATTATAGCTAATATGTCCTAGTTTTTATTTCATTTGACTCAATGGCACATGGAAACGTACAGCACATTTTCTGTCCACTTTTACCCTCTAATGGACTACTTTTCTACTTATATTGAGAACTGTACACCGCAGCTTGTTCACCAACCAAATTAGCTAGTAGCCACAAAGATGCTTTAAAAATGTTGAAATGCCTGTTTGCATGCACAACAGTTCCCACCTACTTACACAGAGCAGGCACATTTATGCATGGGGAGACCAATCAGCAATTAATTGTTGCTCTGAACGCTCTTCACTGAGGTGTACATTAAGATGCTCTCTCTGGCAACATGATCTCATGTGAGATCTCTGCTCGCTTTGATCTTTTTTTCTTGTGCAAATTATCCACCATCCCTTTTCTCTCCATCTATTTTTCTCACTCTCATTAATCTCCTCCCTCCATGTGCAGCCTGAATCTCTCTCTCTTCTCTCTCTCTCCCAATTCAATTCAAAGGGCTTTATTGGCATGGGAGTGGCAGAGTGGTCTAAGGCTGTGTCACAGCCGGCAGCAACCGGGAGACCCATGAGGCTGTGCACAATTGGCCCAGAGCTGTCCGGGTTAGGGGAGGGTTTGGCTGGCCGGGATGTCCTTGTCCCATATCACGCTCTAGCACACATTGGTGCGGCTGGCTTCCGGGTTAAGCGAGCAGTGTGTTAAGAAGCAGTGCGGCTTGGCAGGGTCGTGTTTCGGAGGACGCATGGCTCTCAACTTTCACCTCTCCTGAGTCCATACGGGAGTTGCAGCAATGGGACAAGACTGTAAGAACCAATTTGATACCATGAATTTGGGGAGGAAAAGGGGTAAAAAAATTATAAAATAAATAGATAATAAAGAAAAGTGAAATAAACAATATAAAATGAACAGTAAACATTACACTCACAAAAGTTCCATAGGAACGAAGACATTTCAAATGTCATATTATTATATATACTGTACAGTGTTCTCACGATGGGCAAATATTTAAAGTACAAAAGGGAAAATGAATAATCATATATAGTGTTTGTTTTTACAATGGTGTTTGTTATTCACTGGTTGCCCATTTTCTTGTGGCAACAGGTCACATATCTTTCTGCTGTGATGGTACACTGTGGTATTTCACCCAATAGATATAGGAGTTTATCAACATTTGATTTTCTTTCAAATTCTTTGTGGGTCTGTATAATCTGAGGACAATATATCTCTAATATGGTAATGCATTTGGCAGGAGCGAAGGAAGTGCAGCTCAGTTTCCACCTCATTTTGTGGGCGTGTGCACATAGCCTGTCTTCTCTTGAGAGCCAGGTCTGCCTACGGAGGCCTTTCTCAATATCAAGGCTATGCTCACTGAGTCTGTACATCGTCAAAGCTTTCCTTAAGTTTCGGTCAGTCACAGTGGTCAGGAATTCTGCCACTGTGTACTCTCTGTTTAGGGCCAAGTAGCATTCTAAATTGCTCAGTTCTTTTGTTAATTCTCTCCAATGTGTCAAGTAATTATCTTTTTGTTTTCTCATGATTTGGTTGGGTGTCATTGAATTGCTGTCCTGGGGCTCTGTGGGGTGTGTTTGTGAACAGAGCTCCAGGACCAGCTTGCTTAGGGGACTCTTCTCCAGGTTCATCTCTCTGTAGGTGATGGCTTTGTCATGGAAGGTTTGCGAATCGCTTCCTTTTAGGTGGTTGTAGAATTGAATGGCTCTTTTAGGGATTTAGATAATTAGCAGGTATCAGCCTAATTCTGCTCTGCATGCATTATTTGGTGTTTTACGATGTACACAGAGGATATTTTTTTCTTCAGAATTCTGCATGTAGAGTCTCAATTTGGTGTTTGTCCCATTTTGTGAATTATTGGTTGGTGAGCAGACCCCAGACTTCACAACCATAAAGGGCAATGGGTTCTATAAATGATTCCAGTAATTTTGGTCATATCCTAATTGGTTTGTGGAATTGTATGTTCCTTTTACATTTATGTTTTAGTCATTTAGCAGACGCTCTTATCCAGAGCGACTTACAGTAGTGAATGCATACATTTCTTTTTATTTTTTTCTGTGCTGGCCCCCGTGGGAATTGAACCCACAACCCTGGCGTTGCAAACACCATGCTCTACCAACTGAGCTACAGGGATGGCCCTGTACAAAAGGGATGGCGTAGAAGGCCCTTCTTGCCTTGTCTCTCAGATCGTTCATAGCTTTGTGGAAGTTACCTGTGGCGCTGATGTTTAGGCCGAGGTAGGTCTCATTTCTTTTTAAATGTAACATTTTATATATATATTTTTTATTTACCCCTTTTTCTCCCCAATTTTGTGGTATCCAATTTGTAGTTACAGTCTTGTCTCATTGCTTTAACTCCCGTACGGACTCGGGAATGGCGAAGGTCGAGAGCCGTGCGTCCTCCGAAACACAACCCAACTAAGCCACACTACTTCTTGACACAATGCCCACTTAACCTGGAAGCCAGCCGCACCAATGTGTCGGAGGAAACACCGTACACCTGGTGACCGTGTCAGTGTGCACTGTGCCCGGCCCGCCTCAGGAGTAGCTAGTGTGCGATGGGACAAGGACATCCCTGCCAGCCAAACCCTCGCCTAACCCAGACGATGCTGGGCCAATTGTGTGCCGCCCCATTGGTTTCCCTGTCGCGGCCGGCTGTGACAGAACCTGGACTCATACCCAGAATCTCTAGTGGCACAGCTAGCACTGTGATGCAGAGCCGGTATCTTTTTTTTAGTGTGCTCTAGGGCAACGGTGTCTAGATGGAATTTGTATTTCTGGTCCTGGCAACTGGGCCTTTTTTGGAGCACCATTATTTTTGTCTTAGTGAGATTTACTGTCAGGGCTCAGGTTTGACAGAATCTGTGCAGAATATCTAGGTGCTGCTGTTGGCCCTCCTTGGTTGGTGACAGAAGCACCAGATCTTCAGCAGTCAGTAGACATTTGACTTCAGATTCTAGTAGTGTGAGGCCGGGTGCTGCAGACTGTTCTAGTGCCCTCGCTAATTCGTTGATATATATGTTGAAGAGGGTGGGCCTCAAGCTTCATCCCTGTCTCACCCCACAGCCAAGTGGAAAGAAATGTGTGTGTTTTTTGCCAATTTTAAATGCACACTTGTTGTTTGTGGACATGGATTTCTTAAAGTCATATGTTTTCCCCCCAACACCGCTTTTCATCAATTTGTATAGCAGACCCTCATGCCAAATTTAGTCAAAAGCTTTTTAGTAATCAACAAAGCATGAGAATACTTTGCCTTTCTTTTGGTTTGTTTGTTTGTCAGTTAGTGTAACAGTGTAGGTTCCGTCCCTCTGTTCGCCCAAACCTGGGCTCGAACCAGGGACCCTTGCACACATCAACAACTGACACCCACGAAGCATCGTTACCCATCGCGCCACAAAAGCCGCGGCCCTTGCAACGCAAGGGGAACAACCACTTCAGGTCTCAGAGCGAGTGACGTCACTGATTGAAACGCTATTAGCGCGCACCACCGCTAACTAACTAGCCATTTCACGTCGGTTACACTCACCCCCCTTTTGACCTCCTCCTTTTCCGCAGCAACCAATGATCCGGGTCAACAGCATCAATGTAACAGTGTAGGTTCCGTCCCTCTCTTCGCCCCAAACTGGGCTCGAACCAGGGACCCTTGCACACATCAACAACTCACACCCACAAAGCATCGTTACCCATCGCGCCACAAAAGCGATTGAAACGCTATTAGCCCACACCACCGCTAACTAACTAGCCATTTCACATCGGTTACATTAGGGTGTGCAATTTGACATTTGCTCAGTACATTGTTTTCACTGGAGAAATGTACGAGTCTGCTGTTGATGATAATGCAGAGGATTTTCCCAAGGTTGCTGTTGATGCATATCTGACGGTAGTTATTGGGGTCTCTCTGGGTTGACGTCCTGTGGGATTCACAGTTGTTGGTTGGTTAATTGTTGCTCTGAACGCTCTTCACTGAGGTGTACATTAAGATGCTCTCTCTGGCAGCATGAGCTCATGTGAGATCTCTGCTCACTTTGATCCTTTTTTCTTGCACAAATTATCCACCACCCCTTTTCTCTCTCTTTTTTCACCTCCATGTGCAGCCTGAATCTGTCTCTGTCTCTCTGTCTCTGTCTCTCTCTGTCTCTCTGTCTCTATCTCTTGCTGTCTCTCTCGCTACTGTCTCTCTGGGCTGACGTCCTGTGGGATTCCCAGGTGTTGGTTGTTCTTGATAATGATCTTCTCCTCTCGATAATGATCTTCTCCAGCTACAACCACATGCAACACTTCCTGGGAACACATGAATAGTCCAATTTTCATATTACGTAGTACAGAACATCTAGTATCTGTTTTCAGGTCTTGTTTCTGATAGGCAGAAGACAACTGCAGTCAGGAATCTCATCTAGTTCCACAGTGAGTTGAGTTTCTCCTGACCTTGGAACAGCACTTGATTTATTTTCAGGGAAAACACACAACTTCCGCCTGGCCCTGTGGTAAATCTTCTGTCAGTGGGGACAACTGAGAGACATGTGCACCCTGTCTGTCTGCCAGACAGCCAGTGAGTTCCTCTCTCTCTCTCTCTCTCTCTCTCTCTCTGAGGTATTCATACTGCATGGCCTCTCTCTTTCTCTCTCTCTCTCTCTCTCAAAATTCTATTCAGTAGACATTATTAACATGGTAAGTTAAATTACTTATATTGTCAAAGTACACATATAGCAACAATGGTGGGACCAAGAGCAATAAGGCATCAATAATAACAATAATAGTAGTAGTGGAAATAGTATTACCATTAACAGCAACTACAACAACAATATTGATGAGAATAATAATACATGAAAGCAATAGTAGTAGTCTAGTCTCCGTTTCTTTCTAGAAACAGATGTTGCCTCTTTCTAGCCAGAAAGAAGCAGATTGTGCAGTCAACCTTTCTACCTGTTCTTGATTATTGTGATACTTTTTATCAAAGTGCAGCTGCCTCTTCTCTTAAACCCCTGGATGCCGTTTCTCATAGTGCCCTTCATTTTATCACAGGACACAGTTTTATTACTCATCACATCATTCTTTACTAAAAGGTTGGCTGGACCTTTTTGAAGTCACGTAGATCACATCATTATGCTCTTTTTG